>NW_003298755.1:610304-615526 GCF_000151645.1 Tuber melanosporum
GGTGTCCCAATATTTAGCATTGATATATATGGTGAGCTCGATGAGGGCAGGTTCCCAGTTGGTCGGTCTTTCATTAAATCATGTTCCAGATTCCGGTCTTGACTTCATGGATCTTTCATTCAGCCTTGACCATTAGTTTCGTGATGTCCAGGAGCAGCAAGAATGTTGTTAATTCCCAGAGAAGTCAAGGTTTGTTTCCAAAATATGGCTGTGAAATGGGAATCAACATCACTGACAATAGACAATGGGTATCCATGGGGAGTAAATAGGTATCATTGGAGGTTATTCCTCGTGTGTTTAGAGAAGTCAGTGACTTTCATTGATATAAGCTATGTGTATCTGGAAAATCGATCGACAGCTAGCAGGATAGGGTATAACTGGCAGACTTGTTTAATGGTCCTGCCAAGTTGATAGTAAAGTATTCAAATATCTTGTAAGGTAATTAGAGTGTTTGGGCTTTCCCTGCAGGTAGTTGTGTTCATTCTTTATTTACCTGGCAGAGTTCACATTGTTTGATGAAGTTACGAAAATGCTTTGGCATTTTAGGCCAGTAAACATATTCTGAGGCATATTGGAGGTTGCGGTCAGCACTGAGGTGTCCTTTGCTGTGGATTTCAGTAATGACGTATTCGCTAATAGTTACTCCATTGAACATGTGGTCCTTTGGGATGTATAAACAATGTTCACCATATTGAGTACCGGTATTGACCATTCAGTTGGATATGTTGCAGGGGGCAAGATCTCCATGTCTAGAGCTGTCCATAGCTTTGGAATAGATTGGGTCATGATAGTATCCTGCTATCATCTGACTTCGGAAGGATGAGGTCAATTTTTCCATAGCTGATCTAACATCTCCTTCAGCCTTAATGAGAGCTTCTTTTGTCGGTTCAATAGGGTATTCTTCTTCTTTAAAGGTTTCATAGAGCTGTGAGTGATGTTTAGAAATTTTGGGTGGCATGACAGAGACAATAGCTTCATTATTGTATACTGGTAAGGGTCTGCCAAATAGTGGTTGTAAATCTATTATGTGGGGTGAGGATGGAGGTGCTGACTGTGGAGGGTGTAGGTAGAATGTTGCATCAAAGTAGGATGCTGCTTCTTCGAGTTGTTCAAGACCTTGGTGTCATCTTGAAGTATGATTAAGGATAAGAGGGAGTTGCATTGATCCTTCATTGACGTCATCCATTATTTGTTGTTCTTCTTCTCCTTCTGCATTGTCAAAGCTGGTGCCTTGGGAATCTCCAGCAGAGGTATAATACAGATACTGGTATTTGTTGCCAAATTTAATTTCACTATAGTGAAATGGACAGCTATTGAGGTAACAGTGGGACTAGTGGAGTCTGCTTTGTTCAAGCTCATGAGGAAGTGTACAGTGGAGAGCGCAATTGTCTTTCTATTCATCAACGATTTCTTTTCTATGCTTTGTTTTATCTGCTCTGTACATGGTATAAGAGAATGGAGTAGAAAGAGGGGCAGTACTGGTAGTAGCCAATGTTGGTTCTTATTGATAGGAGGTGTTGTCAGAGCTATCTTCGCTTTGTCTTGTATTGTCATATACAAGAAAGAGGTCCACGAGGATCTGGTTCTCATAAATATGGGACAGCGCTGCAGCTAAATAGTTGGTTCTTCTAGGGGTGTAGATGATTTTTGCATCATATTTGCAGATTTTTCCTATCCATAATGTTCTTCTCTGACCAGGGATCTTGTTAGCTTTTTAGATCAGTCAGCGGTTAGTAGTCTGTATCAATGATGAAGATGTTACCCATCAAGATGTGGTTGAAAGTGGCAAGAGCATCGATCACTGCAAGTGCTTCCTTGTCTGTTGTTCCATAGTCTATTTGGGAATTAGTGAACTTCCTGCCGTGCAATACTGCTGGTCTTGCCGTTTCAGGTGATGGTCCTTGGCCAACTTATATTCCAACTCCAACATCCAATGCATCAGTAATCAGCCAGATTAGTTCTGGTTTATTCTAGTTGATAGGTCATATAACATTGGTGTTCTTGATTAATTCCTTAATGTTGGTAAAGGCTTGATCATGAGTGTGGGTCTAAATGAATTGTACATTGCCGGTAAGGTATGTGAGAGGTGCAGTCACTATGGCGTGATATGGTATAAACTAGAAGATGTAATTCACAAGTCCTCGGAACTGTATTAGTTCCTTTTGATTTTGAGGGGTTGTCCATTCTGTTAAACAGGTAATCTTTCCAGAGGCAGTATGTATTCCTTCATCGTCTATTACATGTCCCAGGATTTCAAGCCTGTCGGCAAACAGAATAGATTTATTTCGGCTAGCATGGAATTTAGCTTCTCTTAGCTTGGTATACACTACACTGACATGGTATACTTGTTGCACTTTGGAGTTTGAGAAAATGAGGATATCATCAATATAAATCCAGACAAAATGGGGGAGGTATTAGCTTAGCAGGTTTTCCATAATGCGCATGAAGGTGGCAGGTACGTTCATGTCTCCCTGTAGCATGACTCAGCTAATGAAACTTCTGAAGGGTATCTTGAAACTGCTCTAGTGTTCGCTTTCTGGATCTAACCTTGTCTGGAAATTGGTATCACTTAGGTCAATCTTGCTTTGGAATCTTGCCTGTCCTACTGCATTCAGGATTTGTGTCTGGTTTGGGATAGTAGAACTGTCCATAACCATGTTTTTATTCCTTAATTTCAGGTCAACCAGGAGGCAGATTCTTTTGCCATCTGCTTTGAGTTGGACAAACATTGGTGCGGCACCTGGTGCTTCTGCTTGGTAGATGATTTCTCCTCTTTGGTTCTGGTTTATCTAATCACATAGTGGGTTTTTATATGAGTCAGGGATAAAGTAGGTTGGCTAGTTCTTAAGGTTAGAGGGATCCCATAGGCAGATATGGTGGTTTATTTCCCTTGTAGATGGTAGTTCTTCTGAGATCTGATCAGGGAAAACATCAGAGTATTCATCTAATAGGTGTTGAGCAGTTGCTTCACAGACTGTGGCACAGAATTCTCTGCTTGTTGGTTTACATGATACTCTGATCTTCTGTTCTGAGAAGTTGATAGTAGATTCTCCACATCTGATTATGGCCTTGAGGCTGTTTAGGAATGGCATTCTAATCAAGGCATTGTATTTGGCTAGGTTCTCCATTAACATCTCTTGAGGAGGAAGGGTAGTAGAACCAAGTCTAATAATAGTACTACAGGTCCTATAGCTGGTAGATCCTGATCCTTTTACTGCCATATTGACCATTAAGGGCTGGTTAAAGTCTCGGGTTGGGAGTCTATAGACAGAGATAAAGGCATTACTGATCATGTCCCTTCCAATGATGCCAGTGTCGAACAGGACTCAGACCCTTTTACTTTTGATTATGATAGTACCATATAGGGCAGTGTGGGACTTGAATGTAGTGGGTGGTTAGACACTGTTGCATTCCACATCGATATATCCAATATGGATTTCCTCATATTTACTGGATTAGGTATCATCACCCTTGCTCTCAATGTTAAGGGCTAATGTCTCTTGCTTATTCACTTTTCCTTTTCCAGTCTTCATAGGACAATTCTTTGCCATATGTTTCATTTTTCCACATTCAAAACACCTCCATTGTGTCGTCTTGATTCCTTGATAGACTTTGTTTTCCTCTTGAAGACTTGTATTGTATTTTCTTCAGAGTTGTAGGAGAGCTTGTGTCATAGTTGCCTGTTACAGCTAGAGAATACCTTTGTCTTGTATGCCTTTGTTTCATGGAGGATGGTGTACTTTCGTTCTGCCCTTGTAATTATTGCTGACATATCATTGTCATCTTCCTCGAGTAGCTCTACCTCTCGTCGGAGGGTAGGGTGCATGGCATCATAGAATTGCCGCAGAGGGACATAACTGGAGATACTATATTTCTTCATTTGATCCCTATATATCATGAGATCTGTAGCTATGTCTGTGATTCTTTTGACATGTGGTCTATTGACTTGGTGAAGCTGGTTGAATTTGTTGTATTGGAGATTATTTGTAATAGAAGATTGGAATTGGTTTTTGAGGTGATTGAGTGCAGTGGATACTATCAATTTTACATTTCAGCTATATTCCGTATAGCATTAGTAGTATGAATTGGTTGCCTTTCCTTCGCGGAATAATTCAATGTGAAATCCAGATGTAGAGTTTTCCACATCTAGCTTTTGTAGGAGAAGGTAGTATGTAAGTTCAGTTGCCCGTTGGTCAAAGGCTTCAAACTTATAGTCTTTTCCTTCTTCTGTGAACTTTGCCAGGAGGTGGAGCTTGAATTTAGGTGGGTCTGGTATTTCTGGTTCTTCCTCTTTATTAGGTTGTACCTGAGACTTTCTTCCTCCCGAAGGCCCTGCTTCTATACTAGCCATATCTGATTTGCTACAGGTTTCGGGATCGTTCAGAAGTTGAAAGGTAGTCTTGTTTGCTAAAATAGGGAGGAATTCTCCTGGAGGTTGTGGGGATTCCATGTTTGCATGTTCTTCCAGCTCCTTGGAAGAGCTTTGAGTTTGTTTCTTATACAGTCTCGTCATGGGATCTGCTTACCACCTCTGGTCATCAATAACTCCATATTGGTTTTAAGACAAAGCCAAATTTACCCTGATTCTGCTGTGTCTATCCGCTACCATTCTGAGGTAAATGTTGATAGCTTGATGGGGCCTAAATACGGAGACAGATTCTGAATCACTTGCTGAGGTTAAACAAAGTGTAAAGTGTTCGCAAGGTGCTAATCACTTTATCCGTAAATGGTACTATAATTGGCAGGTGGCCTGCTCTACTAGTGAGGAGATGAGAGCTGAGAACTAAAGAAGAATTTGAGCATGTACAGGGATACAAAGAGGTAACCTTTCAACCCAGTATATTGAAATACTGTCTGTCGAAGTCTGCTTTTTCTATCGGAGAAACAGGCAGTCTTTAAATATACAAATCTATTCATGTCTAGCATGAATGAAACTAATCAAAGATATCAAGCGATACACTTTGGTAAAACAAATCAAGTATCAAAACGATACTTAAAACCAAACACAAAATAAAGCCAAGTATTAAACAATATATAAAACAAACCAAGTATCAAAGTAATACTTAAAACAAAACAAAACAAAACCAAGTATCAAACTATACATAAAACAAACCAACTTTCAAAGTGATACTTAAAACAAAATATAAAACTAAACCAATAACTAAGTACCCATCCCGGTTACTCCTCCAATGGTCGAAAGTTCCACCACAGCTACAGCGCAA
>NW_003298755.1:616032-617610 GCF_000151645.1 Tuber melanosporum
GTTACGGCATTCTATTACACTGGTTAGATGGTCATGGGAGGGCCTCTATTCCCAGGACTACACATGTACTCAACTATTTTAACAATTGTTCAAGTCAAGTGTATCAGATGTATGATGAAGAAGGTTCGAAGATATAAAAGCCCAGATGTTCATATTCAGGTTCATGGTTATATGTAGGACTTTTGGAATTACTGGAAGGCTGTCTGAAATTCTAGCAGTTTGTTTAAGATTGGTATGGAGTAGCTCCAAGTTCTTCGACAGCTGCTTCTTTACCTAAACTCCCTCTAATACTGTTGTCATATCAGTGGATAGTTCCTTAAGAGAACAAACAACAGGAAAAGGAAGACTCCTTTGATATGTATGAAAGATACTCTGACAGCCATAGTGGAAATACTTTAGTGGAGGAGATTAACTCCTACCTAATAGAAATATTGGCAATACTGGAGACTTGTATGATTCCAGTTTCTTCAGTAGTAGAGATAATGGGAATGCAGACTACATATCCGATATTTTTGAATTCCTGTTAAGGTGCAAGCCGTCCTGATCTGAGAAGAAGAAGAAAACTATAACCGATTGGCCTGCAGGTTACTGCAGGCTTCGTTGTCATGGAGCGGGGTAATTAGGGCTGTTAAGTTGAGTGGTAATAAAGGCACTTAGGAAGCCTGAGAAATTGGATAATCTAAGTTCTTTCAAGAGAGATAGAACTGACACTCAGTAATTCATAAGAAATGTAGAAATCAAGTTCGACTACTAGCTAGAGTTGGTCATAGAAGATATAAACAAAATCAGCTTTGCTATTCCTCTTCTTCAAGAGACTATCAAAACTGAGTACACGGGTCTACAATGGTAGATTAGTGTGGATGGTACATGCTGGGTAGTTATGCTGTTTGACTCTAACTATGAGTTTTATACATGAAAAGGATTCAGAAAATGATTAATTGCAAGTTTGACATCCATGTTGAATGAGACTGCACTCTAAGCATGTGGATGAAACTCCAGATGAAGGTTAAGCAAGTAGACCAGTAGTTAGATTCAGTAATGGATATCCTCTTACAACTGGGTTATAGGAACCCTATTGCGATTAAAGACAAGATCCGGATAATAATAACATCCCAACTACCTAATTCTATCACTCAGAGGTGACCCCATCCTACTGATGTGTCTGAATATTTGGAACATCTGTGGAAGATAGGCCACCTCCTGCAAGGCAATATGCCTTTCAGTAAGACAGTTACTAAGAGCTGAAGTGAGACCTAAGACTAGAGTGAGGAGACAGTATTAAGCTTAAGAAAACAACTAAAATGGAATGAAAAGTGTTCTGATAAGACCAATCCTAAGTGCTACTTATATTTACATGTCAGATTACAGAAACAAGAGAATTGTGAGCTTACTAATACTTATAAAAATTACCCCGTGTATGCTCATTGATAAGCAAAAAAAGAAGTCACAGTACATGCAATGCGGAAAGTCTAGTTGCTTTTGGTGGAACTGTTTCTCTGCCCATCCCGTTGTTAGTTCAGCCACAAGAGTTGAGTTATTAACCAAGAAGTGATGGCCGAAGATGCCGAAGCCAATGAA
>NW_003298755.1:618174-627790 GCF_000151645.1 Tuber melanosporum
ACTCTAGCTATTGATATATCATGATTTGAAATATTAACCTCTTTAACCCATTATAGCCACTCATATATTGATAGGTAAGAGACCTCTATTACCATACTTACAAAATGAAATTCAAGAAAAAAGGCGAAGTTTCCAGACTTCCTGAAACATGTAAAGTCTATCTGAGTTTGCGTTAGACAGGAATGGCACTATGGTGAAAGAGATAGTAAAGTTGAGGCTGTGTTGTTATTAGATAGTAGTGCTACATACTCAGTGCTAAGTACTCAAGAGGCAAAAAAGACACAAATCCCTTATGTTAGGTGGAAGGTTGCTACTCCTATTAAGGTTGCTAGCAGGAATGAGATTCCCAACTCATGGCTTCACTATACTAAGACCCAAAAGACGTATATTGGTAATTATGTTAAGGACATGTGATTTGAATTGGTGGATGTGTTTAACAAGAAGATTAATAATTATCTTTCAATATCATAGCTCTAAGAACAGAATTCTGATATAGACTGGAAAACGAGAGGATTTACTAGGAGTTCAGTCCTATGTAAGGCTAAATGCCTAGTTGGACAAAAACATTTAAAGTTCATAATCTCAGAAGAGCTATTGGCAGAGAACAAAGCTTAGATGTATCTTCTTAGATATACCCAGTTTACCAGAGAAGACAGTAAGGACATTTCCCTTAGACTTCTTCTGAAATATAAGAACTATGGTGATATATTTAGCCAATAAAGGATAGATGCAGTACCGGAGCACTCTGAGTATGATCATAAGATTGAGTTAATATCTGGAACTACATCTTCGTTTAGTCCTATACACCCATTGTTTGAGAACAAGTTCAAGATCTGACAATATTATCTTAATGAAATGCTGTTAATGGGAAAGAGAAAGAGATCTAATTTTTCGGCTGCAGCTCCAATACTTGCTGTTCCCAAACCTGATAGTTTGTTGTGATTATCTAATAATTATAGAGGACTGAATAAGATTGAGGCAAAGCATAAATATACTTTACGATTGATGAATGAGCTGCAAGAAAGACTTGGAAAAGCCACTGTCTTCACCAAGTCAGACTTGAAGAATGGCTATTATCTTCTTCGGATAGCAGAGGCAGAAGAATAGAAGTTAGCATTGCATTATCGTTGTTGGTTATATGAGTATATGGTCATACTATATGGACTGGTTAATACTCAGTCTACCTTCTAGACGATGATAAATAATATCTTCTGAGGCTTGTTAGATAAAGGAGTTATCATCTATATTGATAATATCCTGATATACTCAGAGACCATAAAAGAATATGTTTCTCTCATTCAACCAGTTATAGAAAGATTACACTAAGTTAGGCTTTACTTGAGTATTAAGAAATCGACCTTTCATCAAAGAAAAGTTAAAGTTCCAGGATACTATATATCTGACTGTAGTATTATAATAACTATGGAAAAGGTGAAGTCAGTTGAAGTTTGGACTACACCAAAGACAGTGGATAATGTTCACAGCTTTTTGTATTTTGCAATGGTATATTATCGGTTTATTGAACGCTTTAGCAATATAATCAAGCAATTGAGTAACTTAACGAAGAAAGATGCCAAATGGGAATAAGGTCCAAGGTATGATCACGCCTTTAGTTACCTTGAAATAAGGTTAATGGAAAGACCTATCCTGGCCCATTTCGATCTTGAATGGTTAACTAAATTGAAAACTAATAGAAGTGATTTTGTATTGGAAGCTATACTATGACAATTATATGTAGATAATAAATAGTATCTCTTGGCCAATGACAGTTAGAAGTTCTTGCCAGTAGAGATAAATTATGATGTGTATGATAAAGAGATGTCCACATTTGTTGCCATATTTAAGGAATGAGTTCATCTCTTGTGTTCAGTATCTGAACAGATAACTATTTATACTGATTATAAGAATTGGGAGTACTTCAACAGTACCAAGATACTGAATTGCAAGCCGCATTGCTGGGCAGAATTCATTTAATCATTAAATTTTAAGTTTCTCTACCATCAAGGATGATTTAATGGAATAGCTGATGCATTATTATAGTATTTGGAGTACCACACTGAAGGGAGGAGTAATTCTGCTAAATTGTATCAGTAACAGATATTTTTCTATTCTGGACAGTATTTAGATAGTCAAGAGGAAGACATTATGTGACCATGGTTGTTGCGACTATGCCAAAGCTTCTGGTTGAAGTCGGAAATATTAGATAAGATGAAGATTGTTATTAGTAAAGATGATACTTGTCAAAGTAGTTACAAGTTTGTCGTTCTAGGGTACAAAATGGTTTACCCATATTTCTCCATTGAGAAGGACTTTATCTCATATAAGAAGTGTTGGTACATACTGGAGGATCAAGGGCTAAAGGAATGGATTATGCAAGTGGAATATAACTCCAGTCTAGCCATATACTTCAGGACTTATAAGACTATTGGCATGGTTACAGCCATCTTATACTAGCCCAAGATGGAGACCTATATCAAAAAATATGTTCAGTATTGTGATATCTGTCAAATGGTAAAGAAAGTCAGGTATTAGAAGTTTTGGCTCTTAGATCCAAAAGATATTCTATTAAATCCACAGAAGGCAATATTAATAGCCTTCATAGTAGTACCAAAATCCGAGAAATTTATAAAGATCTGGATTCTTGTTAATAGGTTTCCAAAAATGACACATTTCATCACCCTTGCTACAGAGGTAAGAATCAAGGAACTTGCACTTATATTTCTCAAGGAATTCAGGAGACTACATAGACTTCTAGAATCAATTGTTTCCTATGGAGATAGTCAATTCACATCAAACTTTTAGGTTAGTCCAATGGGACTACGTTTGGTAAAACTCAATCTCTTAAAAGGGTTCTATCCAGAAACTACTAGTCAGATATAGAGGGTAAATCAGATCTTAGAACAATAATAGAGAAGCTATTGTACATACTCACAGGATGACTGGGTATGATTATTACTGCTAGGGGAGTGTACTTATAATGCATGCACCTTTGAGTCTACTAGGAGATTATCTTTCAAGATTAACTATGAATTTAATCTGAGGACAAATTTGTTTTCAATTGTTCCTGATAACAAAGGTATACATCTGAGTACTGAGCTGTTGCTTCAGGATTGGGAAGGTACATAGCAAGACATATGAGAGATATTTCAGAGGACACAAGAAAGGTAAGGGAAATGGTATGACAAGAAAAGGTTACTATCTCTAAAATATACTACCCTAGAAGATATTGAATAAGGACAAGCTATTAAGGTAGATTAGGTAATGCTAAATCGCAAGAATAACTGTCCAAATAGGTCTAAGAAGAAACTAGACAACAGAATATATAGCCCATTTTTGGTTAAGTGGTGTGTGGGTACTAGGGCATATGAGCTCTAGTTGCCTGCACATTGGTCAATACATCTAGTATTCAATTTCAGATTATTAGAACTATATCATGAGGATCCAACAGGGAGAAGGGTAAAGGATATTCCTATTTATGCCATTTTACAAGATGAGTACAGCTTTGTCATCTTGGGAGTGTTAGATAGGCTGTGATTTGGTAGAGCTAATCAGTAGTTCACCTATTGGTTTGGCTAGTACATTATATCATAGGAAGGATACAGACATGAAGAACATTCTTGTAATTCATTCAAGATGTTAGAAGGAATAGGTATGCAGGCCTGAAGCAATTTTCACAAAAGATACCCAGCTAAACTGAGTGACTATTGGGTTGTAGATGTACCGAGTTGTGTGAATAAGAAATATTGCTAGAGCAGCTCTGGTCAAGCCTTATAGCAGAGGGGAGTAATGTAATGAGACTCTTTATTTATATTTTGAATTTTTTTATCCTTTTATTTTCTGTTCTAAATTACGATAAGGTACAAGGGTCCTATAAGCTATCCCGCTAAGCAGATCCAAACCTCCTCTCTGGCTTGTTCTCGAGCAGCCAGAACAAAAACATGACTTCAGAAAGGATAACACTTGTAGCCAGGTGCCCAATCTGATGTAATAAGACTACTAGGTATACTATTACAATTAGCTGAACCTAAACACATACAGGTATCTAAAGACTACCATGACAGAAATAGTTGTAGACCAGAGTCTACCAATTAGATGTACAATTAATTAGAGACATCAGTCCGATATGCTATGCTATACTATGAAGTACACAGATACTAGTAAGAAGCAGGGGTAACCCCACTGGTTCAGGAAACCTAAGTAGTCAATTTGGCAGTTTGCTTGCAATTGTATGACAGTGAGTCAAGTTAGAGTTACCCTACCTTGGGTGACAGATTACTCCGCTATGTAGTCAAGTAACTCTACCCTCAAAGTAGCTTATTATGTAGGACTTCATGGGAAGTTATTAGATTGTTTGTCACCCAAAATTATATGGAGGTTTTAAATATTAGGATATGCAGATTACTTCAAAATAGCCAGTTAAGCTCCGAACAAGTAATTACTTAGAGGTATAGTGGCTAATTTCCCCCTCTAGTTCTGTTATAAGGTCCATGTGTCATGGGCCATAGCTAGGAAAGTTTCTGCAAGTCTAGTCAAAGTCTACAAGTGGAGACATTCCCATAATACTATATATTCTCACACTGTCTGGCTGAGGGGTGGCTGTCTACAGTATACAGGAGGGAAAAGAGAGGAACCTGGAAAATGACCTCTGGGTAGCTTTGTGCAAAATGGACAAGACTAGATAGAGTGGTACTACTTTGAAGTTAGAAGTAGTTTATTTGGTTACAGGAGTTTGGTAGGTATGCTGATCAAAGTCTGTTGCCCTGAAAGTGTAATAGTATTAGAGAATCATTAAAGACTTTAAGAAACAAGTCTGAAGTCATGATATGATCAATTTCACAAAGGGTTGACTGTGGGTAGCAATGATTGGTAGTTAACCTCAGAAGGTATCTGTTATGGGAGCAGTATGGCCATTATCCAGAATTATATACAATAGAGTAGAACTAGATACATATTTAAGGGGTACAGATTGTTGTGGCATATATAGTGAAGATTGGCAGAAAGTTCCATAGTTGGTACAACTTCTCCATAGGAATGTCAGCTTGCCACTGAGATGTCTGCGATGCGAAGAGTTATTCTCCTGTATCTGTATTAGGGATACAGCAGCTAAAACACTTCTATCAGATTAATTATATGAAACTATAGCCTAGTCTAGTTTGCTATAGAGAATGTTTGGTCGAACTGGTAGATGCTGGCTAGAAAGCCCATAGGAGTTGGGTACGTGTAAATGCAAAGTAGTAATAAGGAACTTTTCTATTTACTTTTTTGCTTATTTTCATATTAAGCATTCGTTATTAAGGTACAACAAGTCACATATAGTAGGAGCTATGGCGTAAATAAATTCAAAAGCCACATATCCCTCCTCCTGTCTGGCAAGAACCGAGAGCTCCAAGTTACTTCGGTATGGAGCCAACTGCCTATCTTGACCTGAATCAAGTTTATCTTACGATATTGTTTGTTAACAAAAATAACTTACTACAATGAATAGAAAAATAACTTGCTCATGCAACAACCACCTTCTCACCAACCTTAACATCACAATAACAAAACACATTTAAAAAATGTAAATACATAGTAGGAATCAATATTTAGTATACTATCCATCTGCCTTAATAATTGCTTCAATCCTATCCACCATTGAACCTGCAAGAAAATCAAAAATCTTTTTATCAAGACGTTTCCAACAAGAAATAATAGTCTCCTCCATAGCTTTTGTGACCTCATTGTCAGAGCCCTTCATGATATGTAGGTCAGGATAATGCTTTTGAAGCTTACTTTTTATCAGAGCCCAAACAGATTCAATTAGATTGAGATCTCGTAAATAGACTGGAATTTTCATGAGAGTAATTCTATATCCTCTGAGCTGTCTCCTAAAAGGTGAATGAGTCTTAGCATTGTCAATGATAAAGAAAGCCTCTTCCCCCTCAAGACGCTCCTGAATATTTTCCCATATCCCTATGAAGTCAAATTAATCATAAATCTCAAGAATTGACTTTCCAGTTACTCCACCTCCAGCAGAAGAAGGATCAGGAAAAAAAGAGACCATGAGTTTGACCATCAAATAAACCAGTCACCATCTGGCTAATCTTCCCCTCTCCTGTCCTAGTAGTAGGTTCCACACAATCCCTATTCTAAATCTCTTTTGAGTACTTAAATACTGATTTTCTCCTCTTTCCTCTCCTACTCTGAACAGTTACCTCATCTCTCCACTTTGCCTTCCTCTTTTACATCTCTCTAGTCCAGTGCCTGTGAGCTAATGTCTATTCCAATCTCTCCTAAGCTAGATCCTCATCTAAGGGAATTCTCTCTTATGCTAACCACTTTTTAAGATGCCTTTGTACAAGTTTTCTTCTGATTGTCCAAGAAGAAACATTGGAAGCTACATTTTAGGCAATATCAAAATAGGTAGTATTGCGATTTTAAAGAGCTTTGTCCACCATAGCATCATCCTGTAACTTGGTAGTCTTAGGATGTATTTGTCTACTATTTCTCTCCTTGCTCTCCAAGTCTTTCTTTGAGATTGTCTTTTTGACAGTTGTGAGGGAGATGTTGAGGTAGTAAGAAATCTGCTGATATCCCATCTGAAGCACATATAACCTAAGAATTCTATTCCTGGTTAACTCAGAGAGGTAATGGGTTGGAATAGGGTATTTTAGATAACCACGAAGAATGGAGGTATAGTATTTAAAGGAAAAATAATAAGATAATAAGATCAGGGTTTGGTTGAGTTAATGTAATTTCTTTTGATAGAGTTGAAAATGGGGAAGGGAAGGGTAATGGTCAATGGTTGCTGCATACCTTAGGGGGTTAGATATTTTTGTTAATGAACAATACACAGGAACTAACTTGTAAGTGAAATTCAACTCATGTGAAGCTTGAACTCATAAGGCACAATCCACTGAAAATTGTGGCCTAAAGGTACAAAGGAAAAGCCAAAACTAATAACCACTAGGTAAGTACAAAGCTGACCTAATCTCTCAAAGGTTAACTAATTACCGGGCCCATAAAGGGGCACATCTACCAGACTTGCTGGATCCCATGCCAAGGCAGCTAGAGGCAGAGTATGATTCCAATGTGCCTTCAACAGTGCAATACAGAGCAATGGGTTGGGCTGAGGTTGGGGTGCCAGTGAGGAAAATATGGGGAAATAAAGAGACCCTGTTAACTTTACTCTAGTTGGACAAGGGTGGTAGTAAGATACCACATGATAGGGAGGGGAGTAGGGTGCCAGCTGGCTGTAGATTGTAAGGTAGTAAGCTACTAGCCAATTGAATCAACTTGAGAAGAGAGGAGGAGTAAATTTTAATGCTGAAACAACAATTAGAAAAGAGTTCATATCTTAACTAGGTGGCCTTGTTGATTTCCCAGTACTATCAGGTGTATTCTCACCTATCTCAAGTAGTTCCTTATTCTATGAGAGATAGCATCACTTATTAGACGGCATACCACCAGCCGTACCGAGTAGAGAAGAAGTGGGTAGCAAAATCGACTGTTATCGGTTGTAGAGACCAAAGTAATCACAACCTGAGATCGTTTCATACCTGACCAAAGTCAGCATTATTTCAGACTTAGGTAGAGAGATGCAGAAGGAATACCTTGTAATTGCATAGTGTACACTTTATTCCCAGTTGTCTGTTCAAGAGAAAAGGTTAAAACTTAATAGTACTGATACTAGGCCAAGCTAGTGAAAAAAAAAGCGATGAAGAAATGAAGACCAGCATCATGAGATGTGGGGAGTGGGTGAGGAGAGTCTCACACAGGTAGTTCACAAGAAAGAAGGCTGGAAAAAAGTTCTAGATTGGATGATAAGAAGTAATGGCTTGATTCTATCACTAGGGTAGGAACCAGGCATAAAAGGTCATCAGAAAGGTTATAGTATTAGGGTGTTCGCAAATAGGAAATAAATTTCGATCAAAACAGGTATAGTGGAAACTGTCGATGTATTGTGATGGAAAGCTTGTTACTGTTTTTATTTTATTTTATTTTTTTACATATTGTAAACATTGTTAACGTATAAGAAATCACATACAGTGTGAGATATGGCATAAACAAAACGTTAATTTTAAAGAAATAAACAAAGGAAACAATTGTCTCCGATCTCTCAGTTGACCTCTGTTCAAGCATTATAAATGATCACTATTCTAGCAAGTAAAGAAATTATAGCATTTACACTTAGCTGAGAAACTTTATAAATACAATGAGTAAGGGGAGAACATGGCAAGATGGCTTAAGTGGCTTCAGGTGGTAGTAGGAGAGCCCTCTGGCAGTGTATATTAGTGGAGAAAGCAGTCCATATGAGAAATATATAGATGGCTTACCTCTTATTGTGGGTAACTGAAAACCAGAAGAGAGAGTTAAAATTAATGTCATGTACCCTAATCAGATGAATAGCTTTAAGACGAGTTTTGACAGCATAGGCAAGCGGTGTGTGGTGAAGGCCTTCATTTCCTTCCTTGCAGTAAGCTATAAGGTCGGTTCCCAGTATCTATCCCAGGAGCCCTAGCTGGCAAGATAGCTTTGGTCCAACCTGATCTAACACATTTGGCCTATGGTGAATCTGTCTAAGCCCATGACTGGTTGAGGCCTGGTAGACACAGGGAACTTGTAGTAGCTGGTATGAGGCTTGTAATATCCCATCTGAAGAATGGTGGTTCTTGAGTCTGGACTTTAGTCAGGTATAAGTAAAAAGTGGGTCAGGGTCCAAGTCAGGAAGCAGATCTAGGAAAGGATGAGAAGAAGCTAGGTAGAAAACGTCGACATTGTCCATAACTGGTAAACGAAAGTGACAGAGTATGTGCAGCAGTAAGTGTTACCTAAAGGGCTGGTAAGAGTAGTATCTGTTTTAATACAAGGAGAAGTAGTTGTCAGATTTACAATACGGAGGCCTCCTCACCACCAAATTTGGAGCCCAATCCCCAGTTAAGGGGAAGTCTGGTAGAATGCATTTGGCTGCGGGGTCGATAAGAGAGGGACAGAATAGTAACGGCAGGGTGGCCATTCTCAGCTAATGAGGGGAGGTAATAGTCATCAGAGAGAGGCAGGCTTCACAGGCCACAATGGCTGTGGGCATGGAGGAGAAGTAGTTAGTTATTCTAAGAATTACTGTATTTCTGTACGTGAATATGTAGTTCAGTACTATGAGGGTGGGAGAGAAAATATCAGCTCCTGAGTTAAGGATAAGTAGGAAAAGGCCCAAGGCAATCCTGTGGACCATGTAGGGGGAGAAGCCTATTCCTAGAAGGGACAGGCTCCTGACTATGCTGATAGCCTCTTAGGCTAGTCTTAGTCACTATAAGAAGTGAGTAGTGGTTCCTAAGGTAGGGGTAAACCATAAGCCAAGCTACTTAAGAACTTTGGAGGGATAGAGGAGAGTGCTGTCAAGCACACTAGGTATCTGACAGACAAGATACCAGTCTTCAGGTGTCCACCAGTGCACAGAGTCTATCTTAGGTACTGAGAAGGCTACTCTGACCTTGGCGACCCTGTGAGAAAGCAAAGAAAAAACATGCTGAGAAACCTCAACATTCCCATAAATAAGAACCAAAAGAAACAGTAACAGAAACATCAACAACATTTGAAAAAATACCTCCTTAGAGTATAGAAATATGTAAATTGGGAA
>NW_003298755.1:628176-649309 GCF_000151645.1 Tuber melanosporum
TGAGAACGCGTCTTCCAGCCTGGACTGCCCCATCTTGAGTTGCCTTCCTCATCCTGATCTCTTACAACAAAGCAGCTGAAGTGTAAATCGTGGTGAGGTCAAGCAGAGAGCCGTATCTGTGAGAGCTGATGAGACAGACTGATGTGGTTATGAGAGACAGCTGAGTAATCACTATCTCTCTAAAATCTTGTACACTATTTCTCTGAGCATGATTATCTACAAGAAGAGGGCGTTAGAGTAGTCCACTTTGTGAGGCTTGCAGAGGGCAATTCCATTGGTCCTCTTGAGGACCTTCACGGTGGTAGCCATAATCCAGAAGTAGATGTAGGAGCTGAACTAGGACAGTGGGGTAGAGGGTGTTGACCCTCTTCTAAATGTCCTAGGAGATGGAGTCGATGAGATGGGTAGAAGTGATTGAGGATTTTCACAGAGCCTTAGTTACCTTCTCTTAAGCAATCAAAGAGGCTTCAGGATTCTTGTAGAAGAAGGCTACTAAAGAGATCGGTAGTTTGAAAGGAAATAAATCGTCAAGAAGTATGGAGTTGAGCTGAGTAGGGGTTGAGGACTATGATAGGTCTGCAAACCTTCCTGGTTCTGCAGTATTGAGGCTTACTTAGTTTTAGAAGTAGTAGACTCAAACACCTGGAAACCAACCTAGATTGGGTAACTCCACTCGGAATCAGAATCTCAGGTCTCCAACACTCTTCTTTAGCACTATTATTGGGTCCACATATTATCACAGATATCTATTATAGTTGCATCCTGTGATTATTGTACCACAGATTTGAAGGTGTCGGAATAATACTACATATATTACTACCATCTGTCTAACCCGGCTGTGTTCATAGAGGATATGGGTGAGGACCTTCTGATAGGTTTGGGAAGTAGAACAGAGCAAATCTCCCAAATACTCAAAGAGTTAAAAGCCTTCAAATATGGAACATCTTTGGCATGGGCAGTGGGTAATAGGACATTTTCACACAAAGAGACGATATTGAATGTTCAAGGATTTCAACAAAGAGCTGATTGTTTATTATCCACTCTTTGATAATTAGATATGTTTGCAACTCTGAGAGACACTACCAAAGAAGCTAATGGACTTCGAAGAGTGTTATAACTAGGTTCAGGGATGTATTGTAGTTGTGGGAAGTATCTCCAATACCAGATAAGATATTAGACTAAGATAATTTAATAGACTTCAGAATTCTCTAAGCCTATCAAGATTTGTTTCTGTAGATTGAGATTGTCTCCGAAGTCTAAAGTGCATCCGTTTCATTTATGACTACTAAGAGCGAAGTAAATTTGGTAAATTAAAATAGATTCTGAAAACAATATTATATTGTTAAGGTCTCTTCTCTCCGTTGCTGGATGATGTCTAAAGCCTAGGAGGCATTTTGAAATTTACATTCCACATCTAAGTATTCACAGACTATATTTATTTATTATACAATTTGGTACCATTCTGATTGTAACTTGCAACATCAAGTATTCTTGAAAGGTACAAAAACCTGGAGATCCTGAAAATCACCACACCGTCTTTGGCAATTCCAATATAACTAACTTGAATCATACTATTCCCAATAGCAGTTATCTAATCCTGAGAGTCTTTAAACTTGTCTCCTGGTTCTCAAGTCGAATTGAGTTAGCTCCAATTGTCTCTGTCCTTAATGAAATGATCAGTTTCATCAGTGGGTTGCATCTGCGAGGGTAGTCGTAATCGCAACATTTTTTCAGGTTGCTTAACTTTAAACCCCTATAACTCCTTACCCAACTGATAGATGTCTTTCGGAGGACTTTCTACTAATTTGCAGTAAGCTATTCCACTGGATTGACAGATATTCCCTTCGTTGGCAACCCTTGATTGCTCTGGGTAATACAGTTTCAATCACTGTTGTAGTATTAGAAGTTATTTCTGTAACTACAATGCATTCCAAAACCTAGTTGCAATATTCCGTAAGATCTAATGGCTTCTATGGTAGTGTCCCTTGCAGTTCTGAACTCTTTTAAGTGTTGTAGGGTGGATGTAAATGTATTGATCTCCTATTGAGATCTTTTACCATTCAATACCATTACTTTATGTAGAAACGTCCTGTTACTTACAGCCCATGCTAATAGTATCATACTTTGAAGCCTAGTAGCCTTCTGAGTGGTTGACGGATTTACTCTGTTCCACTTCTCGGATCTAGCCGAAGGGCCCCTCTCTTATATTCTGTGACCAGGATCTGTCTGGCCTGACGGCGGCGATGTATATGGTGTTATTCTGACTCCTTCAGCTTTGTGGTATTATTGTCACAGGACGCAACTGAGATTGATATGTATGATGACATGTGGGCCCTGTAAGGGGGCCGGAGGGGAGTGTTGGAGATCAGAGATTCTGATTCCAGATGGGGTTACCCTACTTAGGGTGACTCCTAGGTATCGGATTCCAATATTCCTATCATGAGCTTCCTTCTCTTAAGGCTTTACCTTGAATGCCTTTTTGGCACATAAAACAAATTAAAAATAAAATATTAAAACATTAAATCATTAAACCTTAGCTTCTTTAGGACTTGAGGAGAGCGGGGTGAAAAGCCTTTCACTTTTGGTAAGCCATGGTCAGAAAACTGTTTCTTCATCGGCCTTCCTCTGCCTACTGTCGCATTTCCGGAATATCTCAGTAGAACTCTTCCACCATTTTCTTTGCATTTATCCATGCCTGTGGCAGGTTCCCAGATGTTCTCATCTTCGGAACAACCTTACTATTTTACAAAGTAGCATAGTTTGTGTACCTCCTGGTAGTAACTGCGTGCTCTGTTTCAGTAAGAGTTTATCTCACTTCTTACTATTTTCTCTATTTCATGTTGTAGGTTACCCTGAATATCCTTGGACTCTCTAAGAAATTATTGTAGGTTCACGTATGCTGACTCTCTGTAAGGCTCTAATAGAAATATATAGAACACTGAGTGTATGTTCCAATGATCTGAAATGTTGAGCTTGCAGGCAATATTTCCTCTTTTGTCCAAGATCATGAATAGTCTATATAATTTTGGAGTAAGTTTCTTTGAGTTCCTATGTGTATGAATGTTCTTTGCTTTTAACATTACTTTATCTCTGATTTTGAAGTCTAATTGTTGCTTGGTCTTCCAATCGTAGTATTTCGCCATAGCTTCTTGTATGTGATGGAATGACTACGTTGCTTGTTCATGGATTATTTTTATCCAGTTAACATAAAGCATAGCTCCTGGATTTTGCGCCTCGTGTGCCTTCATCCATTCTATTTGTGGATGAAATCCATAGTTTGCATAAAAAGGGGTCATTCCATGTACATTGGTTGCCGAGTTATTGTAGGCATGTTCAGCTAGAGGTAGCAACGGGTACCAGTCATCTTGATCGTAGTTGATGAAACTTCGCAAGTAACCTTCTAGTACTTGATTGGTTCACTCAGTTTGTCTGTCCGTCTGTGGGTAGTACACTATAAAGATCATGCTTTTTATGCTCATTCTTTTACATAAGGATTCCCAAAATTCTCCAGCAAACTTTGAGTCCATATCTGAGACAATTTCTGTTGCTAAGCCATGTAACTTCTAGATTTTCTTTATAAAGACTGTGGCCACGTCCCTTGCCATAGCTGTCCCTTCTAATCTAATGAAGTGGGCCATTTTTGTAAACCGGTCAACTACTACTATAATTTGGGTACCACCTTGACTTTAGAGTAACTGCATAATCAAGTCAATAAAAATTGATGCCCAAGCTGCATAGGGTATTGACAGTGGTTGTAGTAGACCATATTTTGTGTGTTGTGAAGATTTGTTATGTTGACTATCATCACATGACTGTACGTAATTGTTTACCCAATCTGACAGGCCTATCCAATAGAAATGCCTCATAATTATTTCTAGGGTTTTTTCTTGATCGAAGTATCCAGCTATTTTAGCATCATGACACCCTTCAGCTATTGTTGTATAAAGGTGGTGGTTTTTTGGTATAAATTGTCTTTACTTATAGCAAAGCAACTGATTGGAAAAGTTCCAGTCTTTTGGGAAAGGTTTGTCCTTGTCTCGTAGTTTCTTCAACTTAATTTTTCTTTTAAGTGATTCTTTATCTTCTTGGATGGCCTTTTGGATTTGCTTCAAGTATTCCAGATTGAATTTCTTTAATTCCTTGCGGGCTAGTATAGCCATAGTCATGAGGGTTTCCTTAGGTATTTCAGCTGTATCATACCAGTATGTATTCTGGTCTATTGATTCATGTACCGGGCTGACTATCAGTTCTAATTCCTGGATAGTAATAGCCCTTGTTGCGCTGTCTGTGCTGCCAAATCACGATACACCGCTTTCAGTATCTTCTAGAGTGTCTATTTCCATCGTATTGGCAGCGTTAATCTTTTCTACTACCAACTGGGCAATTCGATTACCTGTTTTGATGAGACAATCAATAGCTCAATAGCTGAATAGCAATACTTTGAGTTCTATGTATAATCTGCGACAATTGCACCAGTAACGGTAGAGATACCACATTTGACCACTAATCCACTTCTTGGTGCAATTTTCCTATAAGTTCCGAGTGGTAATCCGATTGCGATACCAGTCCCAACAATTAACTGTCCCTGTACTGGGATTATATCTTCCTGCATAGCATAGAGATCGTGGCCAGCTGCCATCCTTGAACCTTTGGTTAGTAACCTTACTCTTGTGTCTAACAATTTTACTCAAATAAGGGCCTCCGAGTTTGTTCCAACTTGCTGTTTCTGGTATATCACTTGTGCTTATCTCCTCTGTTCTGCTGCTCGCTATTAGGCATATGGGAATTTCCCCTTCTACAGTTCTTGTTACTGAACTGACTTAACAATGTTAAAGTTTCAATCTCGCTTGTTCACGATGTGCAGCTCCCTCCTCAGAACAGAATTCCAGTCATTAACGGAGTATATTAGGTTTGCTACCTCTAGTTCCTGGGCTGTAAACAATTGTGAAGTTGTAATCTACCAACCTCTGTGCCCCACAGATTTGGCACACACTGCAGACCTTCGAGTTGAGGAAATATTGGAGGTTTTGGTGATCTTTGTACACAGTTATTGGTTTTTCAGTTTTAATCAGGTAGTGGAGCTATTCCTTGAATGCTTCTATTATCGCTAGTAGTTCTTTGTTGTAAATCTCATATCTTCATTTCGAGGAATTTAGTTTCCTGCAGTGAAAAGCTACAGCATGTAGTCTTTTCTCCATAAATTGGAAAAAGATGCAGCCTAGAGTGAAGTCACTAGCATCTGTTTCTACTACCATTTCTCTTTCTGCTAAGAAATAGTGTAAAATTGGGGCCAATGTAAACTTTCTCTTAAGATCCTGAAAGGCCTTTTCCTGTTCCAGGCCCTACTGGAACTTTTTTGGATCATCCTTCAATGTTTCCGTAATTGGAGCGCAAATCTTTGAGAAGTTTTCTATAAAACAACAGTAGACGTTCTTAAATCCTTGGAATATTTGAACTTCCTTAACTGATGTAGGTGATTTTCAGTTTAATATGGAATTCACCTTTCAGATACTCTAGATACCCCATTGGGAGTTACCATATAGCCTAAGAATTCCATATCTTTAACATGGAAGAACAATTTCTTTATTGAAATCACCATTTGAAAATCTACCAATCTCTGTAACACGTTTGGTACTAGCTTAGTATGTTTTTTCTCATTTTTAGAATAGATGAGGATATCGTCCCAATAACATGTGACTCCTTAATCCAAAAATTCTTGAAGCATCTTATTTATCATGTCCTCAAACGTAGCTGGAGTGTTAGCTAATCTGAAAGGTATTACTTTAAATTTGTAATATCTGTATTGTGATTGGAAAGCCGTTTTCAATTCTTCCCCCTCCTTGCTTCTGACGAGATTGTAATCATCTTTCAAATTAATTTTGGAAAAGATGCTAGCTCCTGCTATGCGATCATGTAATTGTGATATTAGTGGTAGTAGATACTTAGTGAGTATAGTTATCTTATGTAGATTTTGGTAATCCACTACCAGTCATAATCTTCCATATACTTTTGGTGCAAAGAGGATCGGAGTATCAAAAGGTGATTGATTTCTTGTGATCTTGTCTTGTCGTAACATATTCTCAAGGTATACCTATAACAATGAAGGTTGTTTGTTAGATAGAGGATAAATGAGTCTCCAACAGGGTTTTGCTTCTTTGACTTATTTGATTTCATGATCGAAGATTCTCCTAGGTACTAGTTTTGCCGCTGTTTGCAGGTGAAATTGTTTTTTGAATTTCCAGCAGTGCCTTGGTATAGAATCGAAGTTGATCTCGTTAGGATTTTCTCTGGTTCCAATTATTCCTACTTGGATAGCATTTTTGCCACAAGCAACTATTTCATCATATTCTAACATATCTGCCATTCTTTCCTCTTCTTTTTCGACACCACACTTGCATTTGTGATCTCTCAATTCCCATTTTGTATATTCTGCAATATTGGATAAGCAGTCTTCTGAGTGCCACTACTCGAAAGTGATTATCATCCCATAATCCCATGCTGGTGCAATTTCGCAGGCAACTTTGGACATGTTTTTAGTTCACCGTATTTCAAGCCAAATAGTACGCGTATAAAGCTTTCCTCTCAATGGAGCTGGTACTCCATCAAAGCCTTGAATATTGACCGGATTGGGCTTTTCTGTTTAATTCCTTTGCCAGTTCTTTGTTGATTAGGAACACATTGGATCCTGAGTCTAATAATACTCGTATTTTGTAGCATTGACGGTTTGGGTTTATTATGTGGATATAACCACAACCATCAGTACAGTTATATCTTCTAGGTTTTGGTGCTCTAAAAGCGTGTTTCTTTGTGTAGAGTAGTGAATCATTGTTCTGTCATTTGGACATGTCTGAGGTTCTGATAATAACTGGGATATTTGTTACCATGCCTGTGCAGTTCCAACCACTTAGGTCTCCTCCGACAAACTTGTTTTCTTTTGGTATATTAGGCAGCCCACTTCTAGTAGTCTTTACTTCATACCGAGGAGTTCCCATACCTTCCACATTTTCTCCCTGTAGAACCCATTTAGGGAGTCATTACCATCATCCAGATATCATAGAAATAAAAGCTGAGTGCATAGAGCTGGTCGGCTGTCTCTTTGATAACCTTCCCAGTCTTATTCTCTACCCTGGCTTAACTCTAGACAGTGTCCTCCCTTTATCCGATTCTGTTCAGTACCAGTGTGGCACCTACGAAGTAGTAACTAATGGTAAGGTCTAGAGCTCTTGTACCTATTTCTCAAATAGATCGAAGATGTGCTTTGCTTTTTCTTCTGGATTCTTCATGTTATCCCTACTGTCGCTCCCTCTAATACCCCTAATGCTCTCTGTTTCCTATCTAGGCTTTCATCCTTATCAAAGATCTTTCAGTTTCCAGGTCACATGCCTCACTACTCTAGCAGATATGTGATAGGTTACTAGTGACAAGCTTACAATACTTCTTTAAGAAGCATAGAGATGCTACCAATACGCACATTACTCTTCATTGATCCCCTTAACATTGTGGCCAGAAGGACGCATGTACTCCCACTCTGGTCATAATTGCAAGGTTGATTCCTGCGCTGCCCCATCTCCTGTTTTGCAATTGATTTTTACTCCAAGAGAGTATGTCTCTTCTAGACTACCTGAGCACCCTCATTATAGGTACTAAATGAAATGCCCTAGGTTATTTCTTCGTCTTTACCTAGTTCCCAGAGTTTGTTTCCTCTTGGGACTTGGACAGTAGAAATGTTTCTGAGATGATGAACTATACTTGCTGTTCTAGGCCTTTATGCCTTGACTGGGCGATCCTCTGCTCTTTTTCTAGATACTTGGATTTGTCCACAGCAGGTTTTGTAGTGGTGGTTTTTCTTTCTGCAACGAGTGCAACTGCCTTCCCGCTTTCCTTCGTTAATTGTTGACTGGGGGATTTCTTTATAGCCTGTTTTGAAGTTGGTATTTATCAACTTAGTAGTCCTGCTAGATCTCTTTACCAGTTTCTCGGATTCTGGTTCCCACTTCCTTTTTTTGGATCGGCTACCTCCCTTTAGAAAGAGTTTCTTGCTTTTTACCTTTAGTTTATTTTTGTCCACAGGTTTTTTGTCTGAGAATGTTTTTACAGGTTTTGACTTATCCTGGTCTAGGTGATGCCGTTCCTGCTGTTCTTCCTCATCTCTTCCAGCTTCTTGGAATGCTTTTTCCCATTCTCTATCGGTATCGTATTGATTCTGCGAAAGTCGCTATCTAATCTTGGAGGGCAACATTCTATTGCATGCCATATGCCAGCCTGGTCCTGTCAGTCACACATGGAGATTCAGCTTATGCATTTTTCCCATAAACATCTGAACGTCATTTTTATACTCAACTAATTCCATACCCTGGATGGCTTTACATCCTTCGTGTAGGACATACTGAATGGTAAACCTGTGTTCAAAGCGAGTCAGTGAACTCAGTTCCGGGTCTTGTTTCTCTCCACAGAGGCCATCTATCACATGCCAATACCATACTACTATTGGCTTGACTTGATCTCCTGTTGTTCTCTCTAGGGTGTAGATGATATGTTCATGATCATCATCCTAAATCCTGGAATTTTGTTCAAAGTAATCCAAACATTAGGTTAATCAATATTACATGCATTGACTAATCTTTACTTTGAAACATGGTGGTGGGTCTGCTGGGCATTCAACAGTTTAGACCAGTGCTTCTGCAAGCACATTAGCTGTTCTGCATTGTCCTGGGGTTAATCCCTATTTGAATCTGGCTGGTCTTGCTTCACATTGTCCTTATTTCCGTTGTCATCCCTATCATCTCTCCCATTGTCTGAGTCACCACCTGGTATTCTAGATGTTGGAGGTTCTCCTTCTCTGTGTTTTCCCTTACTTTACGTAGGGACTTCCTGGGGTTCCTTCCTTTCTGCAGCATCTTCCCATTCTTCTGCGACTGACTCCAACATAGCATGCTGACTGCTTCGTTGTCCACTGTCTAGTGCTTTAAGTTTTTCAAGCGCTAGGAATAAGGTATTGGATATATGTGTTTGATCACTTTGAATAGTATGGGTAAAGTCACCATAGTGGTCTGCATCTCATTTTTATCTATAGGTGAGATTTGATATTAAGTTTTAAATTACTTGATTATGTTAGGTCTGTTGTGTTCTAAATGACTGGAAAGCTCGTTCCAGAGCAAGATCTCACTCAAGTGTTTCTCATTGCCACGGGGTAGTTACCCCCTCATGATGCTCTTGTCGCGCATCTTATTCTGTAAATTTAGCAGCTATTTCCTAGTTGATCCTTTCTTGGAATTCTCAGACATTTGCCTCCACCTTAGTATACTGATGTAATATAAGGGCTATGGCATTTTTATGTATATCATGTCCTTCCAGCACTCTTCGCTGTACTTCGATTAGCCCACGCATGTTGGCTTGTAAGTCAGCTGATGGAACATCAAAGGCAATATTGGTAGTATCTATACAGGTTGAAATATCCTGCCATATTTAACTTATGACTATTCAGGCTCTAGCAAGAGGTTTTGCTAGGTCTGCTGAATGTGTATTTAGACATGGTATGGAGGGTCCTGAAATGGGCAAGGGGGCCCTCGAGGATGGTAGAGCAATAAAGATCTTGCCTCCCAGTTCTCCAAAAGGTTTTCAGAGAGCTAGGTGGTGAGAGAACAAGCAACTGAGAGTCATGGAGTGGTAATCTCCCGTGGTATCTATTAGGTTACCTGGAGTATTCAGCTTTGGAGGTTGTGACATCATCTTTGCTTGTTTGGGAGGTTCTTTTTCTGGTACATGAGCTGGGAAGTGCCTCTTTTTGGAAGTTTCCATTTGAGTTAGATATGTGGCAGGACACTTGGTGTTATGGCTACGTAGTGCCATAGTGAAAGGGTAGGTAGACAGGTAGAGAGCCTAGTAGAGAGCTCGGATGATTTCTGAGTCGCAAAGCTAGAGGTCTAGTACCAGAGAATCTATCACTAAAGGAACCTTTATCACTAGTATCCCAGTCCAGAGAGGGTTTTCAAACGAATTCTGGTCGGTACCAGGTTTCGTATAGCTTCTGAAAATGTTCCTCAGTGGGAACTAGGTCTGTGTCGGTATACTACAAAGGAGTTTCTTGCACCAGAAATGTTATCTCTGAATGCTTCAATTGACTAGATGTGTCACGCACATGACTTGGCACGAAAAAGGCTTTTACATAACTAATGATTATGAGTCATAGGTATATTATTGTTTTACGCATATGACTTATTTGGGTCATATGACTAGTTATGTTATGATTTGTTATGTTTTGCATATAACTCGATTACAAGTCATGAGATGTACGCCTGGCGAGTATGCCTTGTGAGTGTGCCTTGGGGGTATGCCTTGCGCATATGATTTATGTTTTGCATATGACCTCATTATGAGGTTTTGGGTTTCATGCATATGACTCAGTCAAGTCATATGACTTATGTATTGGGTTATAATTGGTTTATGAGATTTTGCACATGACCTCACTATGAGGTCATGGGTTTCAAGAGTGTGACCACTTTGGTCACATGATTAGTTTGTTATGATTTGGTTTCACACATGTGACCACTTGGGGTCACATAGCTACGGGCAGGAAGAACACTATATAAGGAGGCCAATGCAGCTGAGGAGGATAGGTTCTTCATGCTTTGTTCTAAGTACTTTTCCTTCTTCTTTCACCCCGTGTCTGACGTGAAGGTTCAGTGTCGACCCAATCAGAGCCCTTGATTTCTATCTCACGATAGGCTTCAAGTCTTTAACTTCAAACACCTTTTGGGGGCTTCGTCGTTATACCTCCTCCTACATTTGCTGGAAGTTTTTTCTTCCTTCTACCTATCCTTTCAGTTGTTCACTACAGTCACCTCCTCATGGTTGTAATGGCTAAGCGAGCCGCGGCCCCCTCCACCACATCTACTCTACGCTCGTCGGTAGTTCTATCTCGTACCGTCCAGAATAACTTCGCCCTAGAGGTCTAAGTCTCTCGCCTTCGGCATCATATCTCCATCCATTCTCGGCAATTTCATCGCACCGGGAACGAGATATCTGCCTTGTCAGCTGCCCTCAAGAATGAACGTGCTATTAATCGTGGGTATCTCATGATGTTGGCGGCTGAAGCTTTTACGGTTATCCCTTTCTCGCCTGTCCCCTGGATTGCTTTGGTTGCTACAGTGGCCATGGTTGGGAGGTGTGGGCTAGACCCTGAGAGTTCTCAGGGTCAAGCGGAGGAGCTCCCTCAGGGGAATGTTACGCTGCCGGTTATCCCGGCCCCTCCTGCAGCTTCGGCTATGGGTGGTGGTATGGGTGGACTTGTTCCTGATTCATCGGGTCCAGTTGAGGCGCTTGCTCCTGGTGTGGGTGAGGTGGATCCTGGTGTGGTGACACCAGCTACAGTGGGATCACCCCCTTCGGGGGGGAAGGTGCCTGAGTCCTCTGGGGCTGAGCCTGTGACTGGTCAGAGTAACACCTTTGGTAGTGTCCTCCCTGTGGTGGTGGGTAGTGATGAGAGTGGCCTGTTCACTCCTGTGGCTAGACCTGTACCTGGGGGTGGCAAGAGAAAGAAAAACAAGAAGGGTTGGGTCAACCAAGACCAGACGTCACCTGTGCTACTTGTTCCCGACTCGGAAGGGTCATCGCCTTCGTCGGTTCGCTACCGCAAACTGGCTACTACAGAGTCTGCGGTGCGTTCCCTGCCAGCGGAGTAGGCTAAGGAGCTGGAAGAAGAGTTGAATACCTGGGCTTGTTTGGTCCAGTGCCGGCAGCTGGGGGACTATCTCGTCCTGGCTGCTTCCGTCAAGGTTTTTGGGCTGCGCTGCCAGTGTGGTGCCCCCCTGATTCTCTACGACGGTTCATACCCACTGGCTAGTAAACCCATGCCCTGTAAGTCGGCTTTCCCTTAGGTCTATACGCCTGGGTTTTCGGTGTTTCTTTTGTTTGAAATGGAGATAGGCGCCGGGGTGGTCGGCAGGGTAGCTCGAGATCATTAGGTGGGGGTGCTCAGGTGGACTTTTATTGTGGAGGAGGTTATCGTGTGATCACATTCAGGTGGCAGTAGTGGAATTTTTGAATTTTGTATGGGTAACCTGGCTGGTAGGTAGGCTGGACTGTGGAGGATTTTCTTTACCATTGATGGTATTGCACTTAGTGTTCATGTTAGGGCATGGCGCGGGCATGTTTGAGGTACGGGGCTACAGGTTTAGTTAGTTTGTCGTTAGCGGTATCCGGGATGCGACAACCTGGGGGCCCGGCCCTGGGGCTCGTTGTATGCCAGAGTTGGCGGTACGAGTTTAAATAAAATTAGATTGAATTCTAAGTACATTTCCACCTTCTTTCACCCCGTGTCGGACTTGAAGGTTCGGTCTTGATCCAATCAAAGCCCTTGATTTCTATCTCACGATAGGCTTCAAGTCTTGAACTTCGAACACCTTTCGAGGACTTTGTTGTTATACCTCCTCCTACGTTTGCTGGAAGTCCTTTCTTCCTTTCACTTATTTTTTCTTTTCTTTTCGGTTGTGTATTACAGTCGCCTACTCATGGTCTCAATAGCTAAGCGAGCCTCCGCCCCCACCACCACATCTGCTCTGCCTTCATCACTGGTTTTGTCTCGTGCAGTCGAGAAGAACTTCGCCCTAGAGGCAGAAGTCTCTCGCCTTTGGCATTACGTCTCTGATCTTTCTTGGCAATTTTATCGTGCTGGGAAAGAGTTTTCTGCCTTGTCGGCTGTCCACCCAAATGAATGTGGTATTAATGACCGTTATCTCACAATATTGGCAGCTGAAGCTCGTATGGTTATTCCCTCTTCGCCTGTCTCCTCGGTCACTTCGGTTACTACGGTAGTCTCAGTTGGAGGGGGTGGGCTAGACCCTGAGAGTTCCCATAGTCCAGCAGAGGAGCTCTCTCAAGGGAATGTTACGCAGCCAATTATCCCAGCCCCTCCTGCTACTGTGGTTGTGGGTGGTGGTGTGGGTGGACCAGTTCCTAATTCATCGGGGCTGGTTGAAGCGCTTGCTCCTAGTGTGGGTGAAGTGGATCCTGGTGTGGTGATACCAGCTGCAGTGGTATCACCCCTTCCGGGAGGGAAGGTGCCTGAGTCCTCTGTGGCTGAGCCCTTAGCCCGTTGGAGTAATGCCTCTGGTGGTGTCCCCCCTGTGGCAGTGGGTGGTAATAAGGGTGGCCCGTTCACTCCTGTTACTAGACCTGCACCTAGGGGTGGGAAGAGGAAGAAAAATAAGAAGCTCTGGGTCAAACAAGACCAGACCTCACCTGTGCCACTTGTCCCCGACTCGGAAGGGTCATCACCTTCGCATGTTCGCCCCCTGCAGAGGGAGGTGAGGAGTTAGAGAAGGAGTTGAATACCTGGGCATGTTCTGTCAAGTGCCGATGGCTTAGGGACTATCTCGTTCCGGCTACTTCCATCAAGGTTTTTGGGCTGTGCTGCCAGTGTGGTGCCCGCCTCATTCTCTACGATTGCTTGTACCCCCTTGGCTAGGGAGTTCTCACCCTGTAAGTCAGCTTTCCCTCGGGTTTACACCCTTGAGGATTGAGTGTTTCTTTTGTTTGGGCAATGGGATGGGTGCCGGGGTGGTCAGTGGGATGTCCCGGGATCATTAAGTGGGGACGCTCGGGTGGGTTTCTGCTGTAGAGGAGGTTTTTGCGGGGTCACAGTCAGGTGGCGGGAGTGGAATGTTTGTATTTTGTATGGGTAACTTGGCTGGTAAGTAAGCTGGGCTGAGGAGGACTTTTCTCTACTGTTGATGGCTTTGTATTTAGTATTCGTGTTGGGGCATGGCGCAGGCATGTTTGAGGTACAGGGTTGGAGGTTTAGTTAGTTCATAGTTAGTTGTACCAAGGATGCGACAACCTGGGGGCCCGGCCCTGAGGCTCGTCATATGTTAGTGTTGGCGGTACGAGTTTAAATAAAATTAGCTTGAATTCTAAGTACTTCTCCTACTTATTACTTTAACGAATATAAAACACCTTTACGATCTTTATCTTTATTGCAATGTTTATAGTTATGACGAGGAAAGCTCTTCACGGAGTAGAGTTAGAGAAAGCTCACGATACGCATTCCCGATAGAAGACAGAGGTCTTGTACTACTAGTAACGTAGGCAGAGGCCTAGTGCTATCATAAGACTAAGTAAAAAGACAGAAGAAGTAGAGAAGTATCATTACCTGTCGCCAAGAACTAACTATCCGAGGAGGGATCATTACAGGATATTACTTGGCTGATTGACAGCCAGTGTACCTTACTTTGTGGTTCAAGGATTGAATTGGTTCGGGATAGTTCTTCAAGAGTATCTAGGCCAACAGTAATGTCAATGGCTTCACTGAAAGTGTAAATTGAACCTCTATACTCATAAAAGAATGTAAAGTGGTAACCCATTAGACCAGAGGGTCTTGGTAACAAGGAGATCTAACAATATACTGTTAGCTGGAGACAATCTAATACACTTCAGAATTGTTTAGGCCGATCAAGATTTGTTTCTGTAGACATAGATTGTCTAGGAAGGCTCAAGTTCACTGCTTTAGTTTATGACTACTAAGAGTGAAGTAAATTTAGTAACATAACATAGAATCGTAAAATAATATTATATTGTTAAGGTCTCTTCTCTGTTTGTATGATGATGTCTAAAGCTTGGGAAGTACTTCAATATTTATATTCCATGTCTGAGTATTTGTAGACTACATCTATTTATCATACAACTATGTTCCATTCTGATAATAACTCCCAAGGCCAGGTATTCTTGAATGGTGCAAACACCTGGAGACGCTGAAAATCACCACACTCTCTTTGGCAATTCCAATATAACTAACTCGGAACAATACTGTTCCTAATAGTAGTTATCCAATCCTTAGAGGCTTTAGACATGTAGCCTAGTTCTCAAGTCGAATTGAGTTGGCTCCAATTGTCTGTCATTGATGAAATAATCTGTTTCATCTGTGGGTTGCATCTGCGAAGGTAGTCGTAATCACAATCCTTTTTCAGTTCGCCTGACTTTAAACCCCCATAACTCCTTACCCAACTGATAGATGTCTTCCAGAGAACTTCTTACTAATTCGCAGAAAACTGTTCCACTGGATTGACACATATTCCCTTGGTCGGCAACCCTTGGTTGCTCTGGGTAACATAGTTTCAATCACTGTTGTAGTATTGAAAGTTATTCCTGTAACTACAATGTGTTCTGAAATGTCGTTGCAATACTCCGTGAAGTCTAATGGCTTCTATTATAGTGTCCCTCAGGGGTCTAGACTCTTTCAGGTATTGTAGGGTGGATGTGAATGTATTGGTCTCTTATTGTGATTCTTTGCCATTCAATACCATCTCTTTGTATAAAAGACCACCCACTACTCACACCCTATATGAAAGGTATCATATCTTTGAAGCCTAGTAACCTTCTGAGTAGTAGACAGATTTACTTCGTCCCACTTCTCAGACCTAGCTGAAGGTCCCCTCCCATATATCCCGCAAACAGCATCAGGTCGAATGGACAGTGGCGACCTATATGGTATTATTCTGACACTTGCAATTCTGTAGCATTATAGTCACAGAATACAACTGAGATTGATATGCCAGATAACATTTGGGCCCCATAAGGGAGCTGCAGGGAAGTGTTGGAGATCAGAAATTCCGATTCCAGATGGGGTTACTCTACTTAGGGTGACTCCTAGGTATCCGATCCCGATCTTCTTAACATAATAACTAATAACCTGTTTTCTAGAACAGCCAGTTGTTGCTGACTGAGGAATTATCTACCAATTCAGTAAAATAGCTTGCTGCAAACTAGGAGGAAGTTCTCTGGAGGATATCTGTCTTTTAGATTAGTAGTAATAGAGGTTTACAGTCGGTAACCAAGGAAGGTTACATCTATGTCGACTCTTGCAGACACAACTTGCTGATGAAACTGCTCTGTTCATCAACTGGGTTGACAAGTGGGGCCAATATAGTTCGACTTGAGAATGAGGCCATATGTCAAATTACTCTGAAGTTGGATAATTACTATTAGAAGCAGTATAGTTCTGAATTGGTAAAATAGTAACTACCATAAATGGTGTGATGGTTTTCAGGATCTCCTAGTATTCGCATTTCAGGAAAACACTCAATATTGTGAGTTTTAGTTAAGGAGGGATATAATGTGATATAAGAGATAGATGTAGTACATAAATATTCAGACATGGAATATAAATATTGAAATACCTCCCCAGTATTTAGATATCAACAAGTAGCAGAGGAATAGTGATTAACAATATAATATTACTTACACTATTCTCTCTTGTTTTATTTCTCTTATAGTAGTTTTAAACAAAAGAAGCAAACCTTGGAGACTTCTTAAACAAGTCTCCACCAACAAATATATCAGGATCGTCCCTGATAAGTCTGGGTTCATACAGATTGTCTTTACTTAACACTTTACTCTCTAAACAGAGTAAGGGGTGACCTGGGCCAGGAAATTCTTCCAGCATTGCCTTTTGGCCTGTGTGAACTCTTTGAAGTATGTCTTGTCATAATAATGCAGCTCAGACAGAGAGGTAGGTATGTGGTCACAGCAGTGAACTCTGAAGAAGGTGTAAAATAGTCTGCACAGATCAAACAACATGTCTGACCACAAGGGCTTAGAGTAAGATGAGGTCCTCTTAGAAGTTACGTAGAGGCTGAAGAAAGAGGTGACGGATCAGAGGAGTTTTACAAGCTACTGGTCAAGCTGGTCATCAGTCGTGGGGGTATGAAGCGGTGAAAGTAAGTCATGTCAGTTGGGTAACGAGGGCAGTTCAAGTTAGTCTTGTTCCCGTAGGGACAGGGACCCGCTAGTATGAGCCATAGGTTAGAGAAGTAGATTGAAATGTAGAGGAAATTCGAACAGGAAGTAAGAAGGTCAGCTATTCAGCCACTGGCAAAGAGTGAGAGAAAACAATATATGAAGACCAAATCTATAATGTCAGGCCTATATTTAGAATCAAAAGAATATTGGATATAAATGCCAGAGATGTTGAGATGATAACAGCCCTAACTGTCTGCCTTGCTGTAATTGTATACAGAGATAGAGTACTCATTCGAGGAGATAGAGTGGAGGTGATTAGAGTAATTGTAGTTAACAGTAAGGTCCTCTTCCACCAGATAGGGATAGTTATGTTCTAGTAAGAGGGAAAAAGGAGATACTGTCTGGCTAGCAGACGAGATGCCAAGGGTAGAGTAAGCATTGTAGACTCTGAACCTAGCAAAGGCAAAGTTAAATAAAGAGTGGAGGGAAAAAACATCAACAGCAATCAAATCAGGTCTGCTGAAAGAACAAGGCAGTAAGGAAAAAACATCCCAAAAATCTTAAAAAGAATCAATTGCTACTCTATGTGGTGTACCTGACATAAAAAGAGGGGCAAATGCCTTGAAATCTTGAAAACCAGGTAGGTAATTCTTTTGAATAGGAGAATCTTAAATCGAAACACAGGAAAATTATTTAAAGCTTTGAAACAATTAAACAAGAAAAGACAAATATCTCGGCTTCTTAAACAGTTAGGATTGTATAATAAAGTGTTTAGTATAGCAGTATAGAGAGGAGCTCACAGAAGAAGATGAGGGTACCAGACCATACTTATTTATTAACTTCGCAGGGCAGGAAAAGCAGAGCGGGTATCATCATCTGCCCATAATAGTGGACTAATCGAATGTCAAGGATAAGTGGCCAAAAGTCAAGAATTGAGAAGCCAAGAGGCATTCCACCTTCACAGGTGTCTACCTGATGGTGTACCAATACACTTGAGGCATGAGGAGTATCCTGAGTAGTGTTCATGCAGTCAACTACCTAGGGGCTAGCACCAGTAGCTTGGTGGAACAGAAGTCATTTTCTTTTGAGACACTTGGTATCAGTAGCTGTGTCTGGGTTATCATAATTAGGACACTTCATGGGGGAGCTGGGGCAGTAGGCTAGGGTAACCTTGATGCTAACACCCCAGAGATATGTAAGATTGAAGTATGAATGCGCAGAACTTGAGTAGGAGCTGGAGAAAATGGCACTGATGTGGAGGTCCTGCTTGCACATAGGCATAGGATGAGCAAATTGCTAGTACTTGTGGTATTGGGTAAAGTTGGAGTGGGAATGGAGCAAGAAAACCTCTTGAGACTAGGAGTTCAGGTAAATCTCCTTGCCCATCCAAGCCATGTCAGCAGGGGTAACTATAACCATGACCTCTGTCGTGTTGTTAGTCACCTGGATTTAAGCATTATGTTTCAAGAAGTGATTGGAGAAGTTAGTTAAGTCCGCAGTATTCTTTGTACTACCTGTAAGTTTAGACACTATATCTGGCAGTTCCTTGGACAGGAAGGTCACTAGCAGGTTGTGTATAGCTAAGTAGACCTTGTTGGGGGCTGGCTAGAATAGAATATAGGGTTTGTTCATTAGGAGAAATGTGTAGTTGATCTTAGCAGTTAAAGGCTAATAGTATAGAGAGTAAGTAGCTGTTAGAGTATGTAGGTAGCATGCCCAGAGAGTGAGTGCACCAGGCAAATCCATGGTTGCAGTAAAGGATAGCACATGTGAGCAGTTATCTTCTTGTAGAACCATGATAATGATATCTGAAGCAGTAGCAGCAATGTGGGTAGAATCCGCAAGCGGAAGAGGGTCAGAGTATGGAGCAAACAATCCTCACTTGGCAAGCTACAAGAGCATAGGCCTCTTAGGCAACATGCCCTTCTTAGACTCTATGACTTTGGCTATCTAAGCAATGTCCTTACCCTGGCTTCAGGAAGACTATGAGATGAAGTTGTGGCAGCGAAGGCATAGGAGTTGGTTGACAAAGAAGCTTGCTAGGGGCCAGTAGATATCGCCAAGATTGTGATAAATTAGTAGTTATTGTATGTGCTCTGTCTCCTAGAAAGAGCATCTAACAAGTTGGAGATACAGAAAGCATATACAGGAGTAGTGTCATACTAAGTATTGCAGGCCTTGTCGGAGTGGAGCTTGTCAGCCTCCAAGTTGTCAGTCGATTGGGAGAGGGATAGACTTGCTCTCTGCAAGGAGCAGAGGCTGGGTATTTGGCAGGAGAGAGTTTGGAGTAACCGGTAGTGGTAGTGGTTGATACAGATTGGTTGGAGGTGTGAGCTGACACTATGCCCATAAGGTCTTTCAACTTTAACTGAAGACTATCAGGTAACTGTAAGGAAAGGGAAAGATGGACTGCTTCTATCTTGGCAAGCCTTTAGTGGACTGCCAGTAAGCCATGAAGTGTAGTGTAGACAGGATAGATCAGAAATAGCTCTGAAAAGGAGATGTTGGTAAGGTTAGCGTTATCTAAGAGAAGATAGACAGCAGGGTCAAGATCCAAGGACCTTCTAGTAGTCTTGTAGTCTCAGCGTATATCATAACTTGTAAAGCTAGGATCAACTTGGGCCATGGGTTAGAGGTGCAAGTATTAGTAGACTCCTTCCTCTACAATGAAAAGGAGTGGCAAGAGAGATGTAGTCATACCTGACTATGAACTATATCAGTGGCTGTCCAAGGCAGCGGAGAGTGTACCAGCCCATGAGAACTTGCCGGTGGTCTGACTCATAGCTGGTATGCTGTACATCCTGATTGGGAAGAGTTTGCTTATAGATGAAGCCTTAGTGAAGTACAAAAATTAGTATGTTGTAATGGTTGCTATCCAATCTGCAGAGTTTTAGTGAAATCAAAAAGTGGTAATTTTTCAAAATCAAGAACAATAGAGGATATGAAGCATGTGTAGTAATAGGGTGCTTTTTTTTTCTCTTTTATTTTCTCATTTATTTTTTAAATTCTATAATTTATTGTTAAGGTACAAGAATCTAGCATGCAGTATGAGCTATAGTGTAAAGAAAAGCTTAATTCCAAACCAACAAACTAAAGAAACCAGAAGCTCCTATTCCTCCTCTTTGAGCATCTTGCGAGAAAATCACCCATAAGAAACTATACCATATCGTATAAAAATAAAAGTATACTAAGTAACAGCACTCTATTACATGGAGGAGGAGAGGAAAGAAACATGTGCCTGAGTTAGCCAACTCTAATTTCCGTTATAGGGGAAAGAGCAACAATGGGATCTGTGGAGGGAAGAGGGAGGGGAAGGTACAGGGTTAATCTGTTAACATATCTACCCCATCATCATGCTCCACAGATTCAGGAGCTACTTGAGGGCAATGGGGGTAGATGGGGCAGGAAGGAAGGTGGGACTCATAAGTGCTATAACAGTTAATACATCACCGAGTCGAGTTAGTACAGGGACAGCTGTGCAAGTAGCAGGTTGCAGTAGGGTAGGCATGGTCAACTATGGTATCAGGAAGTATGAACTACTTTTAAGTAGGGAGTAAGGTGCACTTGTTCTTGTAGTATCCAAGGCTGTAGCAATTGGAATATTGGATGTAGGAGTTGAAGTGTAGGTAGCATTCAGTTCTGAAGGTGAAGGCAAAAGCAGCCAGTTTCTCATTAACAAACACAGGTACCTTGGGTGCAGTGATGGAGATGACAATACAGGAGGCAGATTTGTTGCACCTTGTAATATCAGAGGTAAGCCATTTGGGTTGGGTTGGTGAGTAAGAGCAAGCTCAGTGTTGAAAGTTGTAAGTTTCATTGCAATAGCTGCAAGTAAGTGAGAGGTGGGTGGGCCATGTACTGCTAGCTGAGTAACAGGTATGTCCAAGAGAACAGAGGTGATACCTAGTATAAGGTGGATGAAGGTAGAGAGACTTTGCTGTTCAGGATTGTAGCCTATACATTTTCCATTGTCATTATGTAAACATTGCCTGTGAGGTAGACTGCTCTGATCATGGTGGCTGAGAGAGCTTTCTTGATAGTATTATGGAGTTCCATTGTACTAGCAGGGAGAGGTGTACTATCCGGCTTGATAATAGGTTTCCTATCTCTCATTGTGATACACTTCTTAGATACTAGCGCTGTGGCCAGGAGTAATCTTTTGGCCACCATGGTGGGCTTAGATTATAAGACCTTTTTATTACCCTTTCTGAAACAGGCACCTAAGTTAGGACAACAACCAGGATGGAAGGTGGGGTAGGGAAAAAAAATGGTTAAGGAATGAGAAAAAAGAGAAAATTTCCACTAGAAAGGTAGAAGGGCCGTTAGGCAAGGCTGGCCATAATTGCAGTCACACATTATTGTTTTGAAAAGCCAAACCCTTTTAAAAAATTAAAACATT
>NW_003298755.1:649390-655194 GCF_000151645.1 Tuber melanosporum
ATGGCATATCTAACCATCCACTGCGATTTACTAACCAAGTGCAGAGTCCATCAACTGCCTTCCTGTAGTTGTCAGGTATGTGTTACAGCATCTTGTAAAAGATGATAATAGATGACTGTAATTCAAGTTCCTGAAAGTACAGGTCTACCACTATCTTAATGGAGAGATATTAGAAGTAGTTGGCATCAGGAGCTGTTCTCTATTTGTCAACATTTGGAATTACTGAGGGGGATGAGGTAGTATGGCTTTTGTACATAGGTAATAGGAGGTCATTGGGACCTAAAATAGTTGATAAGATGGACTAGCCACCATAGGTAGCGAGCTTAGTCATTGGTGGGGTTTGTATCTTGTGGGGAGGGGGGGTTGCATTTCAGCCTGCTCCTCTTACTTTCATTTTACCAGGTATCTTGGTGGCATGAAAAAGACTTTGTTCCTAAGCAAGAGATGAAGGTAAGGCTGTGAGAAAAGGTTTCTAGCCAATGATAAACTATCTTGGCAAAAATTAAATTATGGTATTTTCTTTAACAGTGGTTATAACAGAGACATGTATTGATTAGAAGCTTTTGGTTTCTTTCTTCTTAAAAAGAAAAATAATGTATTCATTATTAAGGTACAAGAACTTACAAGAAGTCCAAGCTATAGCATAAACAAAACCTCAATTTCAAACAAAAAAATCCATAAAACCAGCAGCTTCTATCTCCTAAGCGACATCTCCTGTAGCACTATAAATAGTGACCACTCCAGCATGTAAAAAAAGTATAACATGCCCAGCTAGCCAAAGAATATCATAAGCATAAATGACAAACTAAGTGTAGCAATAAGAAGGCTGAGGCAGCCTCAGTTGGAGGCAGGAGAGCTGTACAGGCAGGTATTCTCATGCTGGAATCCAATCTCAGAGAGATATAAGTAGGTAGTCTGTTTCTAGATAAGGTAGATGTAAGACCAGCAGGATTTGTCAGGACCACTGTCCTGCATACTAGGGAGATGGAATACCCACACCTCAGTTTTGACTATTCAGGATAGTAATATATAGTGAAGGTTCTTATTCTCCATCTCACTATGAGGGCACATGGTTGGTTACCTGTCCTTATCCCAGGAATGGCGTCTGGCAAAACAGTACTTACCTGTCCTGATCTAATGTATTCAGCCTGCAGTCAATCTGTCCAAGTCCATAAAGCTATAAGGCCTGGTGGTTACTGGTAACCTTTAGGAGCTAGAGGGGGGAGAGTGGGCAACGAGTGCCTAGAGAGAATAGAGGTGATTCCAGAGCCTGGCCTTGATAGAGGTGTAGGTTAGTAGCAGGTCTGGGTCTGCATCTGTATGCAGATCCAGGAGCAGGTGAGGAGATGTTAGTGGGAAGACATCAATGTTGTCCATAACCAGGAAGAGTGAATGGCAGAGCAAATCTAGTGGGAGGTGTCGCCTACTTGTATAGAAGGAGCAGAATCTTTCCCAGCTGATGGTGATGTAGTTGTCAAGCTTGTAACATAGTAGAATACTTGCCACTAGCCAGTGTACCAGGTCTCCAATTAGAGAGAAGTCTAGTAGGAGGCCTTCAAGTGCAAAGGTTAATGAGAAGAGCACAGCACGCTATGTATAGAGTAGCCATTCTTCTCCTTGAGAGGAGGATGAGGCCTATGGAGATAAGCTAGGTTTTACGGACAGGCATGGTGGTAGGAGCAGAGGCAAAGCAGTTCATTATCTATCTGAGTACTTTGTTCCAGTAGGTGGATCTCTTATCCTGTATCCCAAGAATAGGAGAGAACAGATCGCCAGTATTGGGGAGGCTCAGGAGGAGAATACCTGAGAAAGTCCTGTAGACCATGTAGGTTAGAATGCTTATGTCCAGTAGGAACAGGCTTCTGACTATACTAAGTGCTCCTAGAGCTAGTCCTAGTTACTTGTTGAAATTGGTGGTTGGCTCCAAGGTGGATGTGAACCAGTTGCCAAGCAACATAAATAATGTAGAGGGATGAAAAAGAATACAATCAAGCGTGATGGGAATCTGGCAGACTCAATCACACTCCTCAGGTATCCACCAGTATACCAGTTCTATTTTGAGAACTGAAAAGACAACTCCAGTCTTAGTCACCATGTGAGAAAGTAAAGACAAAAGCTTGCGAAGAACCTGAACATTCCCCTAATAAGAACCAGTCAAAACAGTAACAGAAAAATTATCAACAGCGGATAGCTCCGGTGTATTAACAGAAACATAAGAGAAGACCTAAGATGCAGCATGAAAAAGCAGGTGACATTACCTGCCTGTAAAAGGACCTAACCTAGTGGAGTTGATAGAAGGGGATACCCTTAAGGCAGAGTTCATAGAACAGTGCAGAGAAACAGAAGTTGTCGAAAGTACTCTTAATGTCCAGAAAGAGGTAGGAACTATTGGAAAGTAGGACCACCATGTCTTGGTCTCCTGGATAAAGGCAGCCAAGGCAGTAAGTGTGGATGGACTTGGTAGGAACCACATGGGTGTAAGTCAATAAGAATAACTAATCTAGTTATGAGAGACAGCCAAGTACTGACAATAGCCTCAAAGATTTAGGAGATTGTCTCTAGTGGCATGATTATGCAAAAGAACAACAGCGTACAGTAGTCCAGCATACTAGGCTTAGGGAGAACAATACCATTGGCCCTCGTAAGGGCACTCAGCTGGTAGCCACGCATCTGGAGTGGTTATAGGAGTTGGACTAGGTGGTCAGGGTTGTGGGAATTAACCCTCTTCCAAATACTATATAAGGAGTAGAGTCTAGGGTACAAGCAGAGATGGTAGAAGATTTGGATTAGGTCCTTGAAATTTCTTCTGTGGAGATTGAAGGTACTAAGAAGGACTTGTAGAGGAATGCCGCTGAGGAGATCGGTAGATAGAAAGGAAATAAATGATTAAGAAGTGTAGAGTTGAGCAGAGAGGGGGTTGAGGCCATGAGTAGGTCTGGAAAACATTCAGGCTCCATATTGTACGTAGCCTTCTTAGTCTCTGCACAAGTATAAGGAGAGTTGTGAGCCTGCAAATTTTGTTATATTCCCCAAATTCAAACCTTGAGGTAGCTATCTGGTCATGTCTGCAAGCCGTAGAAAAGGAGTAAAGTAGCCTTCATAGATCAGCTAATGTGGCCAGCTTCTAGGCTTGGAGTGGAGAGCAGTCCTACTAGTTGATGTCTTGAGTCTCACAAGAGAAGTGAGGAATCAGAGGTATTTTTTCAACTACATGTCAAGCTAGTGGTCTGTCATGCAGGGACACAGAGGATGGAAAAGGAGCTGCTTTAGCAGGGGGAGTGAGACGATCCAGTTAGTCTTATTCTATGTTACAAGACTCTACAGAGTACTTTTACAGTTAGCTAAACCTAAACCTATACAGGTATCAAGAGACTACTGTGGCAAGGATGATGGTAGACAAAGGTCTACTGAGTAGAGGTACTGTTGGTTAGGTACCTCAGTCAGACATGTTATATCATACTAAAAAGTACATAGGTAATAGTAAGGAGCAAAGGTTACCCTACTCGGTAGGGTAACCCAAGTAGACAATTTGCGAGTTATACTGAGTTGTTTAAAGTTGCTGTAATTCTAGTAAAGGTCTATAAGTAGAGACACTCCAGGAATACCTTATAAGCTGACACTGTCAGCTGGACCAGAGGTGGTCCGCAAAATACCTGAGGGGGTGGAGGAGAACTTAGAGAATGGTCTCCAGGAGATTTCATGCAAAATGGACTAAGACTGATGGAGAAATACTACTTTGAAGTTAGAGGTTGTAAGTGGGATTACTGGAGGCCCATTGGCAAGGTAACTGAAGTCCATCGCCCTGAAAGTCTAATAGGATTAGAGAATCATTAAGGTATTTAAGTCACTAGTCTGAGATTACGATGAGACCTACATCTAGGAGGATTGACTCTAAGTATTATTTATTAGTAGTCAACCTGCCTCAGGGTCTATCGCAGGAGCCATCTGGCTATCATCTAGAATGATATAGAATAAAGTTGAACTATATAGATGTTCTAGAGCTGTTGATACTAGTAGAAGATTAAGGCTACATGAGTAGAGAGCTCCATAGTTGGTTATGCATCTGCTGAGGCATGACAGCTCGTCACTGATATGTTCACAAATACCAGAGGTTTTACTCCTACCATTGCTTTGTAGATGCAGCGGTTAAAACACTTCTGTCAGTTAGATATTACCAAACTACAGAGTAGTCAAATTGGTTATGGAGGATCTTTGGTCCAACCTGTAGAGGTTAGCTAGAAAGCCCAAGGGAGTTGGGTGATCATGAACACAGAATAGTAATGGGTTGCAACTAGTAGTATATCAAATCTACTTAAGTATCTGCAAGTTCCCCTCTACTTAGGCAATCAACTACCTCTCAAGATCAGGACTTAATTGAGTAAAGTTATAGCTTAATGATATTAAGGTTTACTATTTTGTTACTTGAAAATCTACTGCTGAGACATTGTAATTTTTTTTCATTAGTTTGCAGAAGAATTCATTGCAGTGCTATATCAACCTTGGGATCCTTCTTCCCTAAGGGAGTTCCTGCTACAGTATGTTGATAGGTGAAGACTACACTTAACTCTCTATACTATTAAGAATTGTTGGTATCAACCACATTGAATTGAGATAGTAGGAGTACCAGTCACTTTTCTGGTACCTGAAGCATTGGGTAGAAATTTCTACTTCGAAGCAAGTCGCTGATTAAAACTCCCCTGCGACAGATACCTACCAATGGACATAACCTCATATAGTATTTGTAGATGCCGACAGCCTTGGTTGGGAACCTATAATCCTTGTCCTGGAAGCTACTAACATTGATCTCTCAGACAATAGTAAGGAAATTGATATCGAACACCCTGCAGTCTTATTCAAATCATTCCCTCAGCAAACACTGCAGATTACTGTAGCCTCAGAAAGGCAAGGGCAAGGTTTAAGTCTTGCTAATTTTACTAGAGAAGTCCTGGAACCCTATATTCTTCTTGAAATTACAAAGTAGATTAAGAAGGCTTAGAAACCAATGCAATACTGTAATGAGCAAGCGCAGGCTAGGTTTAGCATAGAAATAGCTACAGCAGCTGTGGAGTCAATGCGTATACAATAAGGGATATTTATATGGCAGATTAGTAACACCTGAGACCAAGGTAAAAGGATATCGGCGTTGGATGAGGATGTTCATATAGGGCACCAGATCGATTAAGACAATAATATGGTCATGGCTGTAGCACATTCTATTGAGTAGTACCACCAAGCCAACTTTGCAGAGACCTTAACTGTTATGTTAACCAACTTTCAATATCTGCCAGACTTGACTGAATTATGTCTACAGATTGTAGGTCAACAACTACAAGTACTAGTCTCACCTTGTTGTTCTCTATTCCATGTCCTGCTCACAGAAGAACTTACTTGAATATCATAAAGGAGAAATCAACAAGCTCTTAGCCCAGCTATGGGGTCCTGTATAGACGATAGTGACCATAGAGTATATAAGTCCAGGATTACTCCTCCGCCTCCGCAACTGGCAAGGGATCGAGTAAACATAGCAGATGTTACCAATACTCCAACACCATCTGCAAATGTCTATGTGCAAGTCCGCCCTTACCAAGCAACAGTGAATACACCCCTGCCAGGGCTGAGACTTCTTCCTGTTATTGTTACCTACACCACTTACTTTAATGCCTAATATACCTGGTACATCTGAGAAACCTATGAATGCAAATACTTTCTTTCAGAACCTTAGGCAAAGAATGGCAAGGAAGGGAAAGCAATACATTGTAAGAAGAACAGGTCTGAAGGCCCTTGGTCCCCCGAGGTTATGGCCT
>NW_003298755.1:655309-663117 GCF_000151645.1 Tuber melanosporum
GGATTAGATGTCGCCTGCTACCAAGGTATACCGGCGGTGCGGTGAGATACCTGTATACTCAATAGTCCTAAGACCTGTCCAGGTCAGATGTCCCAGAATCCTGCAGAAAAAGGTCCAAAGTTCAAAAAGCCCAAATGTCCTGATTGTGGTTCACTATTGCACATGGGACCTCGGGCATTGCTGGAAAGCTGTTTGGAATTCTACCAGTTTATTCAGAGTTAGTATGAGGTGACTCAGAGTACTTAGGCAGCTACTTTGTTACCTGATCCAGCTTCAATACCTTTGTCTCTGTTAGGTGGAGACAACCTGATAGACTTCAGAGTTGTCTTGGCCAACAAAGATTCATTTCTGTAGACAGAGATTGTCTAGAAAGGCTCGAGTTAAACTTGTTTCATTTATGACTGCTAAGAGTGAAGTACAGTAGGTAAATTAAAATAGAATCATTAAGACAATATTATATTGTTAATGTCTCTTCTCCATTACTTGATTATATCTAAAAGCTTGAGAGGCACTTGGATATTTATATTCTACATCTGAGTGTTTGCGGACTACATCTATCCATTATACAACTATGTACCTCTCTGATTATAACTCACAATGTTGGGTGTACTTCAAAGGTGTAAACACCTAGAGACCTTGAAAATCATTACACCCTATTCAGTAATTACAATATTGAAAACTAGGAGTCATACTACTCCCAATAGTAATTATTCGATTATGAGAGTCTTTATACTTATGGCCTAGTTCTCAAGTCGAACTGAGTTGGTCCCAATTGTCTCCATCATTGATGAAGTGATTAGTTTTATCTGCAGGTTGTATCATAGCAGATGGTTGTGATTGCAACCTTTCTAGGTCACCTAACCTTCCCTCAATAACTCCATATCTAACCTACAGATTTCTTCTAGAAGACTTTCTCCTAATTTGCAGGAAGCTCTTCTACCGGATTGACCAATAATCGCTTGGTTAGTAACCCTTGGCTACTCCTGGTAAGAGGATTTGAGTTGCCATTCTAGTATTAGAAATCATTCCCTCAACTACTGCGCATTCCTGAACCCTGCTGTAATACTCCATAAAGTCTATTAGCTTCTATGGTAGCGTTCCTCAGAGTTCTAAACTCTTCTGATTATTATAGGGTAAGTACGAATGTATTGGTTTCTCATTGAGATCCTTTACCATTCAATGCCATATTATTGTATAAAAACATCCCTTTACATAAGACTCATGCCAAAGATGTTGCATCTTGGAAGCCTATTAACTGTCTAAGTAGCTGACAGATTCACACTATTCTACTTTCCAGACCTGGCCAAAGGTACCCTCTCATATATTCTACGGATATGATCCAGTTGAACAGATGGCAGTGAAGGCTATGGTGTTATTCCTCTATCTTCAATTCCCTAGCATTATAGTCACAGGACACAATTGAAATTAATATGTATAATGAGGGTGCTGATTCCGTAAAGGGGCCAGAGGGTGGTGTTGGGAACCAGAGATTCCGATTCTGAGTAGGGTTACCTTACTTAGGGTGGTTCCTAGGTATCAGATTCCTGTATTTCTGACAGTCTCATCTACATCGAGGTAGCTCAAGGGGATGGACAACAGGAAACAGAGGACTCTATTGATTTGTATGATGAATAATCTGGAGGCCATGGTAGAAACACCAGTGATGGTAGCGATCAACTCCCACCTGGCAGAAAGATTGGCAGTAGTGAAGACTCAGGTGATTACAGTTCCTCCAGTAGCAGTGATGATAGAGATACTAACTCCACACATTATTTCTCAGAATTCCTGAAAAGCGGAAAGCCAACGTAATGTGAGAAAAAGAAGAAAGGCTATGGCCAACAGGCCCACAAGTTACTACGGGCTTGGGTATTACTGAGTAGAGCACCTGGGGTTGTTAAGTCATGTAGTGATATAGGGTCTCCCAAGAATAAACCTAAGAAGCACTAGAAATTCCTTAATTTAACTCGTGTCAAGAGAGATACTACTGACACTTAGAGGTTTATCAGTGATGTGGAAATCAAGTTCCCATACTTTCCAGAATTGGTTACGAAATATATGGATGAAATCAGCTTAATTATCCCGCTTCTTCAACACACTGCCAAAGCTTGGTATGCGGACCAATACTAGTACATCAGTGAAGATAGTGCATACCGGGTAGGTATGGCATTTGATCCCAACCATGAGTTTCATATATAAAAAGAATTCAGGAAACAGGTAATGGCATGTTTCAACATTCATGTTGATTGAGACTAAACTCTTAGTAAGACAGTTACCAAGAGCTGAAATGAGACTCAGAGCCTGAGTGAAGAGAGTTTATCAACCTCAAGCAAACAACGGAAATGGAAGGAAAGAAACTCAGATAAGATCTTCTCTAAACGCTCCTTATCTTCCCTTAGTAAGACACAGAAGAGAGAGAATTGTGAAAATACTAACTCCTATAAGAATATCCAGTCTACACTGATTTATAAGAGAAAATAGGAGTCTCAGTAAATGCAATGAAGAACGCTGAGTTATTTTTGGCAGAAATATTTCTCTGCCGACCTAATTGTTAGTTCAGATACAGGGGTTAAGTCAATAACCAAGAAGCAAAAGACTAAAGAGGCTGAAGTCAATGAAGCATCTAGTAACAAAGTCCGTCATATTGAAGCACGCCCTTGAAAGAAGTTGTTAGAAGTCTGAAGATCATCTCCCGAGATCATGGAAGGTCGTATGAATACTGAGGATTCCGTAAGTTCCTTTCCTACAAACAAAATAACAAGTCACTGACATAACTTCAAGAGGTTATATAGAGGACCCTGAGAGTAAGTATAACGCACGAAATCCCACACTTGATATAGACTGATAAGGTCTCAGATGTTCTGAGCTGCAGTAGTCTGTGATAGAACAAGGTGGATGTAGGATTTTTAGGCAAATGTGGAGTTTCTCATTTAGCGTTATCTTGATTAATTTGTCTATTGTGCTATTATTATGTTGTTATGGAAATATGTTGTTTCCTTACTTGGATGGAAAATTTCCTACGTAGTGGAAGCCAATTGTTTTCTTTTGTTTGGTTTGATTTACTTCACTTTCACATCGGGCTAGACTTGATTAAAGCAATACAATTTTGTTATCAAGTTTAACTAAAAAGGTTTTAGTACCAGAAATCAGGCTAGTATGATAGTAAACATCCTAGCTATTAATATACCATGATTTAAAAGTCAAACATCTTTGACATGTGGTGGTCAATCTTGCCTCAAAAGGCAACAGACACCAGTTACCATATTGCAAATCAAATTTCAATGAAGGAGAGTCATTCAGGTGCCTCAAAACATATTAAGTCTATCCAAGTTTACATTAGACTAGAATAGAGCTGTAGTGTAAACGATATTACAGCTGAGGCTGTATTATTATTAGATAGTGGTGCTGCACCTACAGTACTAAGTATTCAATGAGTAAAGGAGACTGATAGGAATACCAGGATCCGATACCCCAGAGTCACCCTAAGTAGTGTAACCTTACCTGGAATCGGAATATCTGGTCTCTAACACCGCCCTCTGGCCCCCTTACGGGGCCCACACGTCATCATACATATCAATCTCAGTTACATAGCTCATTTGGAATATCACGTGACTCTTCACCGATGGTTCCGTGTTCAACTCCTGTTGAGGTCAAAGTTATTTCTAGTATTGAGTTATTTTCTACCAATGCTACTTGCAACTGGAAGGCTTTCTGCAAAACAACCGAGAACCTCCGAGAGAAGGATTATGATTCTATCTAATAGAAGTGCTTCTCTTCTACACTTGGAAGTTACTGGATAAGAATCTATCTGTCAAGTCAGGAGATATTGAGCTTCAAAGTTAGCAATCTCAAAGGGTTGCATACACAACTTTACACAGTCATCTAGAGCAAACAATAGTTGCTGACCAAGGGAATAATTATCAATCTGGTGGAATAGCTTTCTGCAAATTAGTAGAAAGTACTCCAGAAGATATCCATCAGTTAGGTAAGGAGTTATGGAGGTTTAAGATCTGATGACGAAAAAAGGTTTGTGATTACGACTACCCTCGGAGATGCAACCTGGAGATGAAACTGATCATTTTATCAATAATGAAGACAATTGGAGCAATCTCAGTTCAACTGGAGAACTAGGCCACAAGACTAAAGACTTTAAAGATCAGATAACTACTATTGGGAACCGAATGGTTTTTAAGTTAGTTATTCATAAATTCCAACAGAGGGTGTGGTGATTTTCAGGTCTCCAGGTGTTCACAGCTTTCAAGAATATCCGACATTGTGAGTTATAATCAGAAAGGTACATAGTTGTATGATAAATAGATGTAGTCTGCGAATACTTAGACATGAAATATAAATATCGAAGTGTCTCTAAAGCTTTAGACATTATCAAGCAACAGAGAAGAGACCTTAATAATATAATATTGTTTTACGATTCTATTTTAGTTTTACCGAATTTACTTCACTCTTAGTAGTCATAAACAAAATGAGTGAACTTGAGCCTTCCTAGACAATGTCTGTCTACAGAAACAAATTTTGATTGGCTTAGACAATTCTGAAGTTTATCAGATTGTCTCCGCCAAATAGAGGTACAAGATCCTTGTATCTGCAGAAAGGTTATGTCGCTTCTTCAAGATGTTAGCAAGAATGATATTCCCAACTCAGTGCTTTACTGTACTAAAACTCTGCAGATATGTATTGGTGATCATGTCAATGACATTCAATTGAACTGACAGATATGTCCAATATGAAGATTCATAATTATCTTCTAATGTCATAACTCCATGAACATAATTCCAGTAAAGACAGGTACACATGGAGTTTCCCTTGGCGATTTGTTCTACGTAAGACTAGATACCAAGTAGGACAGAGACAGGTGGAGTTTGTAACTGAAAAAGAACTATTAGCAGAGAACCAAGCTCAGGTATATCTTCTTCGATATTCTGAGTTTACTATAGAGGACGACAAGGATATTGCTCTTATTCTTTTTCCCAAATCTAAGTACTATGGCAATATATTAGCCAGCAAAGAATAGATGCATTACCAGAGCACTCGGAGAACAATCATAAGATCAATGTGATGCTAAGAACAATTCCTTCTTTTGGCCCTATTTACCTCTTGTCTGAGAATTAGCCTAACATCTTAAGAGAGAATCTTAATGAGATGCTGGTAACTGGAAAGATTGGAAGATCTAATTCCTCTACGACAGCCTCAATCCTCTTCGTACCCAAACCTGCTGGTTCATTAAGATTATATATTGATTACACAGGACTGCATAAGATTACAGTAAAGAGGAAATATTACTTACCATTGATGAATAAGCTGAGGGATAGACATGGAAAAGCCACTGGCTTTACTAAGTTGGACTTGAAGAATGGCTACAATCTCCTTCGGATAGCAGAAGGAGAAGAATAAAAGAGGGCATTTTTCTATCGATATAGATTGTATGATAATATAGTAATACTGTTTGGATTGTACAATATACTGTCTATATCTCAGGGTATAATAAACAATGTCTTCTGAGAACTGGTTAGATGAAGGAGTTATCACCTATAGGGATAATATCCTAATATAATTAGATAATATAGAAGAACATGTCTTGCTCGTTCAACAGGCTATAGAAAGACTATATAAAGCTATGCTTTACGTGAGCATTAAGAAATCTCAATTCTATTAAAGCGAAGTGGAATTTCTAAGATACCAGATATCTGACCATGATATCATAATGACTATAGAGAAAGTAAAGTCAATTGAAGTTTGAACTCTACTAAAAGCAGTTGTTGATGTATAAAGCTTTTTTGCCTTTTGCAAACTTTTATTGTCAGTTTATAAAATGCTTTAAAAAGATAACAAAGTAATTGACCGACTTAGCAGGGAGGGTTATCAAATGGAAATGTGGTCTAAAGTATGTTGAAGCCTTTAGTCACTTTAAAGGAATAATTATAGCAAGCCCAATTCTAGACCATCTCGATCTCAAACCATTAACCAAATTAGAAATCAACACTAGTGATTTTATGTTGGACGGAATATAATTACTATTATGTGAGATAATAAATGGTACATGGTAGCCTACCATAGCTGGAAGTCCTCACCAGCAGAGATAAATTATAATGTACATGATAAGGAGATGTCTGTAATTGTTACTGGTGAAACAATGGGATTATCTCTTACGTTGAGTATCTGAACAAATAACTATTTATACTGATCATCAGAATTTGGAGTACTTCAATAGTACTAATATACTAAATACCAGGCAACATCACAGGGGAAAATCCCTTCAGCCATTTAATATTAAGGTTGTCTCCCTTGAGGAATGCCTTAATGGGAAGGCTGATGCATTATGGAGGCATTTGGAGTACTACCATGAGGAGACAAGTAATTCTATGCAATTGGGTCAAAAACCGTTGTTTTTTCATCCTGCATAGTACTTGAATAGTCAGGAGCGAGACATCTTGTAACCACAGGTCTTACAATTATGCTAAGACTTCCCGTTGAAATCAGGAAAACTGGATGAGATGAAGGTCACTACTGCTAATGACGATACTTATCAAAGTATTTACAAATCTGTCATTCAAGGAGACAAACTGGTGGACCCAAATTTCTCAATAGAACAAGACTTCCTTTTGTACAAGAACTGGTAGTACATACGGGAAGATCAAGGACTAAAAGAACAGATAATGTAGGTGGAACATGACTGCCACCTAGCTGGACACTTCAGAACTTATAAGACTATAGGCAATATTAAAGCCAACTGTTACTGCCCAAAGATGGAGGATTATAATGAAGAATATATTTGGTCTTACGATATCTGTGAATGGTTAAAAACAGTCAAATATCAGAGGTTTGGACTTTTAGAACCAATAATTTTTCCTGTGAGGCAATGGAACGTAATATCAATAGACTACCTTGTAGTATTACCAGAATCCACAGGTTTTATAAAGATCTGGATCATGGTTGATCGCTTTTCAAAAATGCCACATTTCATCCTCCTCAGTACCAAAGTAGCAAGCAAGCAATTTGCTCTTATATTTCTCAAAGAGATATGGAGTGTACATAGACTCCCAGAATCAATTGTCTCTCACAGAAATAGTCAATTCACATCAAAGCTTTGGGTTAGCTTACTGTGACTACTTGAGGTCAAACTCAATATCTTAATCATGTTCCATCCAGAAACCAGTAGTCAGACAGAGGGGATAAATCAGACCTTGGAGCAATATCTGAGAAGATAGTGTACCGACCAGCCAGATGACTGGGCATCATTACTACTATTAGTGAAGTATACCTATAATACATCCGCCTCTGAGTCCACTAGTATATAAGCTGTTAAGATTAACTATGAATTCACTCTGAGGACGAATTAGTCAGGAATTGTTGCTGATAAGAAAGGGATTCATCTGAGTACTAAACTCTTTGTTAAGGATTGGAAAGGTACATGGTTAGAAATGTGAGAGACATTACAGAAGGTGCAATAAAGGTAACGGAAATGGCACGACAAGACAAAATTACTCTGTTCAGAGAATACTACCTGAGAAGAGGTTAAACAAGGCAGAGCTGTCAATGCAGATCGGGTAATGCTAAATCACAAAAATATCGGTCCCAAGAGGCATATGAAGAATCAAGACCACAAAACATTTGGCACTATTGTGCTCATGTGACATTAACCTATCTAGTATTCAAGGTCAGGTTATTAGAACCATACTACAAGGATCTGACAGGAAGATGGGTAAAGGATCTCTCTATCACTGACATGGTAGAAGATAAGTCCAGTTATATTATCTTGGGATAGTTAGACTGTCAGTAGTATGGTAGAGCCAATC
>NW_003298755.1:663225-665825 GCF_000151645.1 Tuber melanosporum
GAAGGGGAAGAAGAGATATATTTAAACAGGTTGGTGATGAGCCTCATGAAAGAGAGAAGTAATATAACGAGACTCCACTGAGTACCATTACAGTTAGTCAAACATATGCATATACCTTGATCCAGAGACTACAGTGGTAGGACTGGTAGTAGACTAGAGTCTACCAGGTAGAGGTACTGCTAGTTAGGTACAGTCGTGTCTGAAAAGTGAATGTACTCCTGCTTGGCAACACCACGACCAATGATTACCTCAATATCACCCAATACTATAGTACTACCACACTCCCAAACCCTCAGCGAAGACCAGAAAAGGGAATCCTATGCCCTCTGTAAATATACTGATATGGGGTATGGTAAAATTTCAAAGCCTATGAACCTCTCCAAGTCAACTGTTTCACTAGTAGTCAAAAATGCGAAATCCAGAGATAAAAACACGCTCAATGCCCCCAGATCTGGTAGACCAACCAAGATTACTAATGTTAAAAGGCAAGTAATTCTTGATATTATTGATGCTGAGCCTTATTTAACTCTAAGAGACATTACTCAAAAAGCCAATATTGGACTTGGTAAAGATACTATTAGCAAGATATCCAAAGTAGCTGGATTTAAGCTCAGGATACCTAGAAAAATGCCTTTTTGGAGAAAAGGACAGAAGGAAAAGAGAGGAAGTTTGCTAGAGTGAGGAGGAACTAGACAGAAGCTTGGAAATGGGTGGTTTTTGTGGATGAAGCCACAATTAAATATGATCTAAATCCAGTGGAAAGGAAGATCAGACTTAGACCAAGTGAAGAGTTGGAAGAAAAGAACTTAAAGTTTAGCTTTAAGTCAGGATATACCAACATATGTGTATATCCTGCAATGATACATGGAGGAAGGACTGAGCTCATTTTTTTGAGAAAGAGGACTGAGGAGGAAAGAACCAGTATACGAGACATACTTGGTCTCAATTCCCACCAATATGCAACTGAGATTCACCAACCCTACCTCATCCTCTTCATAGAAGCCAAGACAGAGCTCCTAAAACTATCTCTATGACTGCTAAAAATGCATTATAGCATAATAGAGCAGAAAACAAAAAATTGTAAGAGGACTGGAGATATCAAAGATTGGCCTGGCCTCCCAACTTACCAGATCTCAATCCTATTGAGAATGACTAGGCAATTCTTAAAAGAATACTCAGAGAGCAATTCTCCAAGGTTAAAAGAAGGCTCCATAATACTACTGAATTGTTTCAGGCAGTAAAGGAAGTGTGGGACCTCATTCCACAGTGGACATTTGATGAATAGAATCAGAGAATGCCTGAGAGACTTCAAGCTGTATTAGATGCAGATGGAAGCCATACAAAATGGCAGCATTGGAAAACTGTTTTTTTCTATTTCTACAATTTTCTATATTAAAATTGTACTCATATATTTTTTTTATTGTGGTCAATATTATTACTTGTAGTAGAGCCATTGCTGTGAGGAGTACAAAGACTTTTCAGACATGACTGTAGCTTTGTCAGATATCCAATGACATACTAAAAAGTACATATATACTAGTCAGGAGTGATGGTTAGCCTACGGGTAGGGTAACCCAAGTAGTCAATTTTGGAGTTACTCTAAATTATTTGATGGTAAGTCCAAGTAGTGTTACCTTGTCCACAGACCAGAGTTACCCTGCCCTATGCCTTAGGTTATTCTACTATATAGTCAAATTAATTAACCTGGGAAGTATCATAACTTATTACATAAGGCTATGGGGAAAGTTCTAGATTGTTTGTCATGTGTAATATAATGAGACTCGACAGTGTACTATTACAGTTAGCCAAATCTATGCCTATACTTGTATCAAGAGACTACCATGGTAGGGATAATAATAGACTACAGTCGATGGAGCAGAGGTACTGCTGATTAGGTACCTTATTTGGATATGCTATGCCAGACTAAAAAGTACATAGATTCTAGTAAGGGGTAGTGGTTCTCCTATGGGGTAGGGTAATACAAGTAGAGAATTTGGAAGTTACCCTAAATTACGCGACAGTGAGTCAGGTTGAGTTACACTCTCTTCGCATCAGAGTTACTCTGTGTTGGGTCCTGGGCTACCCTGCCATGTAGCCAAGGTACTCTATCTTGAAAGTAACTTGTTATGCAGAGCTTCTGGGGAAGTTACTAGATTGTTTATTACATGAGACATCATATGGTATTCAAATCTCAAACTGTGCAGATAACTCCCACACAACTACTTCAGCTTCGAACAAGCTGTAACTTAGAGGTGTAGTGGCTAACACCCCCATCCTACCTATTTATAAGTCCCTAGTATCATGGACTACAGCCTGGAGAGTTGCTGTGAGCCAAGTAAAAGTCAACAAGTAGGGACATTCCTGTAAGACCGTATACTCTCATACCTTCCAGTTAACCAAAAGTAGTCCGCATAATACATGAGGGGCTAGAGGGGAACCTGGAGAATAGTCTGCAGGTAGCTTCATGCAATATGGACTAGAGCTGATGGAGTAATACCACTTTGAAGTTAGAGGAAGTATTTGAGGTTCTAGGAGGCAAATTGGCGAGGTAATCAATGTCTGTTGCCCTGAAAGTGTAATAGTATTAGAGAATCATTAAG
>NW_003298755.1:666117-688576 GCF_000151645.1 Tuber melanosporum
ATGACTGCCTCTAGGGGCCGTTATGCGTGCCGATAGGGTGCTATGTGGCCATCATGCGGAATGATATAGAATGGAGTAGAACCTAATAGTTATTCAGGGGCTGTGGATAGTTGTAGAAGACTAACTGTATATATGTGGAGAGCACCATAGTTGGTATTACATCCACTTGTGTATCTCAGCTCACTACCGGCATGTTTACAATAAGTAGTGTTTTACTCCCGCAGTTCTATTGTGGATGCAGCAGCTAAAACACTTCTGTCCAGTAGATGTTAGTATACCACACAGTAGTCTAGTTCACTACAGAGAATCTTTAATCTGATCCGTGAAGGTTGGCTAGACAGCACAAGGCAGTTTGGTACTTGCGAACACAGAGTCGTGTTAGGGAGCAACTGGCAGTATACAAATCTACTTAAATATATGCGAGTTCTCGTCTACTCTGGCAATCAACACCCTCTCAAGATGTGGACTTCATTTAGTACAAGCTAGAACTTAACAATCTTAATATTTACTGCTTTGTTTTTTCCACTCTATTCCTAAAATATTAAGATTTTAGCAGATTTATTCTAAGAAGAATTCATTTCAGTACATTCTTAACCTGCCGATCTCTGTTCCCAGTGGGAGTTTCCATAAAACAGAGTGTTCAGCAAATAAGATTAGTACAAGTGATATATGGGAAACTGAGTGCAAAAACAACACTGATTCCGTGATTCGAGTACAGCCGTTAGATACTAGAGTAAGGTTACTAAACAAGGGCTAAAGGATAGCAGTAAATCATGATCTCTATATAAAGCAAGTAGATTTAGTTTGTGCACATGGACAATTGATAGTCAGAACCTGTATTGCAATCTGGCTACCTGTCAGAATTTATGTAAGTATCACTCCAAGAATCAGCTTAGTGGTTAAAAATAGAATCTTTACAGGTGCAGGTGTAATTGATTCGGATTATATGAGTAAACACAAAGTATTAGTATTCGACCATTGAGTTGTAGACTGTAATATTTGGACTATTCCTATATCGTCCAATGAGTCATAGAAAAAATCAATGCCCCAGATATGATGGCAATCGATGGCCTGGAGAATACCAACAGATGTATAGCAGGATTGGGGGGTACAGTCAATGCAATCAGAGCTGGCACTATCCGCGATTTGGAACCTGTAGTCAACCTATTATAAGTATTAATCGACAAGAACAAACTGTAGTATGATGCCACTAAAATAGCTGAGTGAACTCTTGTGACCAGTGCCATACTACACTGCAAGGAATTAAAGATATTCAATTTTGAATTCCTGGAGTAAATGCTCAGTACTATTCTGGGAGATAAAGAATGACTTAGAAGAAGGGAGGAGTTGGAGACATTACAAGACTAGGGCAAACCTGTTACGAAGGATTGATCCATATCTGACCAATTACTTTATTGACCTTAATACCAAAATAGCAGAGGGCTGCTATGAAGTTAAGATAACAGGACATTGCTGACAAGAAAAAACCCTTAAAATAATCATGTGAGATTTCTATTGGAATGGTTTGACAGATTGGATAAATAATACTGTGTGATCATATAATGATTTTCCACATCATAAATCACTATGGTATGTAAAATACCCTATATTACAACTACTATCAATACCTTATTCATCTTGGGCATCGATATCTACAGACTTCATTTCATAATTACCACAAAGTCAAGGATGTTCCCAAATCATGGTAGTAGTAGACTGGTTTGCAAAAATGAACCCCTTTGTTGGACTAGAAGGAACAGCTACAGTAAAAGATATAACTACAACCTTTGTAAAAGAAATATGAAAGCTACATGACTTACTATCAGAAATTGTTTTAGACATAGACTCAAAGTTTGCAGGAGAATTCTGAGAGTACCTGTATAAAATAATAGACATAAAAAGAAGGATGTCAAGAGCATACCATCTACAGTGGGATATACGAACTGAGCAAACCAACTAAGTGCTGGAATATTACTTACAAAATTTTGTCAATTACAATCGAGATCATTGATACTAACAGTTACTCCTAACCAAACATGCCTATAATCACTCAGCCTCCAATACACATGGAATGACTCTATTTTACTCAAACTACCAATTTCATCCATAGACTGAATTGAAGAAAGAAGATGAAGTACAAAATCTAAAAGTCAGTCTTTCTCCAAATTTAATACAAACTATTTGTTAGCAAGTATGTCAAACTCACAAACAGACAAAAGATGTTATGGCTAAATATTATGAGTAAAAGGCCAAGCCACAACCAGACTTCAATGCTGGCAATAAAGTAATATTAAATGCAGAAAATATTCACACATGTCAGAAATCATAAAAACCAGGACCTAAATTGTATGGGTTATTTGTGAGCTCAGAAAAATGAGAGAGCTGTACATTCAAGCTGAACCTTCCTGATAGTTAGAATATATACAAAGGATTCTGCATATCCTAGTTAGCATCCTACAGGGAGTCGGTATGTGCAAACTGCCTATATCCTCCTAGGGACTCTAAGGATATTGAGGATGACTTACAAAGAAAGATAGAAAAATCTTAGTAGCGAAATGTACCTGTACAAAAAGAGAGTATACTGGCACTATCAAGAGGTACCTAAGCTAGAGTACTTTGTGAAATGGAAAGATTGTTCCGAAGATGAAAACACATGGGAGCCTGTAATAGGCATAGATAATATGAGAGAAATGGTGCAAAAGTTTCACCACAATAATCCAGAAATGCCTAAGAGGTCAAAGCAAGAATAACAAGGAAAAGGTTTTCCAACTGTGGTCTTGGAATTGCGGGAGGTTTTTTGCCCTGCCTTTATCACGTCTTGAAGGAATTAATGTTTAATGTTTTATTTTTATTATTACTTAAAATTTCATTTTTTTTTATTTAAATTGTACCTAAGAAGCTATTAGAGGCTAAGCCTATGAGACAGGAGCTCATATGAGGAGTATCAGAATCTGATACCTAGGAACTACTCTAAGTAGGGTAAACCTGCTCAGAATCGAAATCTCTGATCAACAACACCCACCTCTGGCCCCTTACCAAGCCCACACATTATCACATATATCTATCTGAGTTAGGTTCTGTAACCGTAAAGCCACAAAATTAAAGGTATCCGAATAACACTATATATATTGCTATCATCGATTCAACCAGATCCTGTTCACAGAATATTTGAGAAAGGGCCGTTTCCAAGTTCTGGGAAGTGGAATAGAGTGAATCTGTCAACTGCTCAGAGAGTTACTACACTTCAAAGATAGAACTTCTTGGGCGTATATAGTAAGTAACAGGAAGTTTTGCAGCAAGGTATGATATTGAATGTTATAGGATCTATACAAAAAGCCAACACATTCACATCCACTCTATAATAATTAGAAGAGTTTAGAACTCCCAGGAAACACTATTGTAGAAGCTAATAGACTTCACAGAGTGTAATAACTAGATCATAGAACATATTGTAGTTATCAAAATTATTACCAATACTATACAATAGCAGAATACCAACGACCTGGAACAACCAGAAGTTGTAGACTGAGGGATTATCTACCTATCCTCATTCAGAAAAAATCTATCAGTCAGATCAGGAGTTATCAAGGTTCCAAGTCAGTGACCTAGGAACATTACATATATGAATACTCTTGCAGACATGGACTTAAGATAAAACTGATCCTTTTATCAATCAGAAAGGTAATTGGAACCAACAGAGTTCCACTGGAGAACTAAAGTCATAAGTCCAAAAACTCTGATGATCAGAAAATTACAATTGGAAACAATAAAGTTTTCAAAGAAATAAAACTGTAAGTGCCAAATAGGATATGATATTTTTCATGGTCACCTGGTATTCGTACTTTTGGAAAAGGACTGACGTTCTGGGTTTAATTCGAGATGTATATAATTTCTGAGTTAGATGTATTCCATGAATACTCAGATGCTAGATATAAATATTGAAATGCCTCCCAGGCTTTTAGATATTATGGAGCAATAGTGAAGAGACCTTAACTTTATATTATTGTTTATATGATTCTATTCTACTCTATTTTACTCTTAGTAGTCATAAACGAAATGATCATATCTTGAATCTTTCTTGACAAATCTCCATCTATGAAACAAATCTCAATTAGCCTAGATGATTATGAGTCTATACACATTGTCTCTACTTAATACTTGTTTTGAGTCCATTTCTTTGTATTTCTTAATTCAACTCTTCTCTTATTTCCTTGAATTATATGATTACTATTACCCAAACCGCTTTTAAATACATTTTTTCAATCATTTAATTTCATGACTACCTCTCTAATTCCTTCTTCCTTCACTCTCTTCTTCATCCTTTTCCTCTTTCTTTTTTCCTTTCACTCTTCTGTTTTTATTATTACTTTTCATACTCTTTTTCTTTTTCCTCAACAGGCTTAGTACCCCCTCTTACAATTCCTCCAATAATAATTTACCTCCACCCCTCCCTACTCCCCCTGTTCCAAATTTCTTCCATTAATTCTTCTCCTATTACCTTCCACCCACCCATCCTGTAAATTTCCCTTATCCTCCAATTCCCTTTCCCCACCTCTTCCTACCACATCTTCTCCCTTTCATTTTCCAGATCCTACCTCCTTCATACTTCCTTTTGCACTCTTGGTTGTTGTCCCTCAGGTCTACACCCAACCTAAAGACTCCCTGGTGAGATAACTGTTGTAGTGTCAAGTGCTACTTATTCATTACCAACTCTTATTGTGTAAAATCTCGCTATTGTTATTTCAAAAATGAGGTGAATAGCGGACTTCGTGTGTGTTGTTCCGATTCCTCTTGCCAGTTACCTGTACCGCACTCTACGAGTACGGTACCTTAATTCCTCGGGCCTACTGTGACAAATTATTGCGCTACCCCTCTTCCTACTCCAGATTGTGCAAATATGCATTTTACATAGAAGTCCCGAAGCCGCCGAATCTCTTTCACCTTTTCCCATTGTTCGCTTGGTCTTTGCCTGTCGCCTTGCTTGTGCTCCTCACTCTCTCCTCCACTCCTATTTCCCAATCCCTCTTGAGTGATAAGAACAGCGAGTGAGCTAACGCGGATGTAATCAGAAGCAGAGGAGGAAACGAAATAGTTGCTCAGTAGTCGCAGTGGCAACGCGGGGGCTGTGGGCCTTTGGACCCTGAGTGTGCATGTGTTTGGGCGAGCAATACCGGTCTTACAACCCCCTCATTCCATGTTATCATACCACAAATTCTCTCCAATCTTCCTCACCTCCCCCTTTTCTGTTCGCGCCACCCGGTTTGTTTTCTCGCTTCTCTAATCGCCACCCCCCCTTCACACTTATTTTCATCACGGAGTTTGGTTTCTTACGGAATCCTCACCTGTCCGTTTGTTGTTCCCTGGGTCGATTTCAGCCCTATCCGCTCTTTTATTCTTCAACATCGGACGCATTTGATTGTCGTCCCCATAACAAGGCTTTCGCAGTCCACACGCACTAGCTTCTATTCTCGTCTTATTTGGCATTTCAATCATCACGGAATTATTTGTCTTGAATGGTCTTGTAATTCGTTCCCTCTCGCTTCTTTGGTTGTAGTTGCCTTCCTCTTCTAGAGGTTCGGTCGCGCCTCGTATCTCTCAATCATGAGCAACGCGACAGGTATGTTAGTCTGTCTGGAACTTTATTCCCTCGCGCTGGATTGTTGATAGTCGGCTGACTTTCACAGCTACCACTCCTAGTCCCAGTCCCCCCCCTAATCCCCCTCAGACTACCCTCGCTCCAACCACGCACATAGATACAATTATCACTACAGCCTCTGCCTCCTCACGGAGGGTCACAACTACCGTTATAACCTCTACCTCAGTTCCGTCGGCAACAGCATCAGCGCCACACTCAAAGATCTCGCGACCGTCGTCTACAGGCTCATTGACATCCAGTTCGAGTTCTGCTTCCGACACATCTCCAACAGCTGCTGTCACGGGTGGTGGGAGGAGTGGTGGCGGACTAAATGGAACCACAAGGGTTGTTGTGGCGGTTGTGGTTCCGATAATTGGTGTCGCGTTAATCGCGATTGGATTGTTGTTTCTTTGGAAGCAACGACAAAAGCGCAAGGCTGATGCGGAAGCCCGAAGGAAAGAGGTGGAGGAATATGGCTACAACCCAAACCAAAATCCCCACGGAGGTGCCATCGCCGGAGCCGCCGCGGCTCGGGGTATTGATGGCGAACCTGGTCAGTATGAGATGGCAGAAAGCGAAGCCACCGGTTATAGAGGATGGGGATCAACGAACGGTGGTAGAAAGTTATCTGGGATGGGTTCTAGCGTTGCAACCAGTCAGCAACCACTGTCGCCCGTTGGAATGGGTTTTTCTGAGGGAGGATATAATAGACCACTAGAAGGTCCTGATGGGTATGCTGGTGTCGCTACATCTCCGAGCGCATCGAATTTTCCTGCAGGCAATACACCCTCCACCGATGGACACTCTCTTGCTCCTCTAATTAACTGTCGTGGCAATCCTCCTAGTACTGCAGATTCTAGTGTTATTGGCGCCATGAATGGGCCACAGACGGCGGATAACTCGGAGGGGATCCATCGAGGAATATCTAATGCATCCTCCAACTATTCTGCCGTTACACACTCGACAAAATCCGATCGGGGCCAGCCCCTCTCACACCACGATGCCCAGTACTATGGTGCGGATGCCGTATACGATGACGGATACTACTACTCTAATCACCCGCCCCACCAATACTCCGATGATGCGGGGTCTGCACAAGTGCCAGTGATAAGGGATGTCCAAGCAAGAAGGAACACACGCATCGAAACTCCGACAAACACTCACTTCCCCCAGCAAGGAAATACTGGTAGCGGAATCGCGCAGAACTTTTGAAGATAGGGAGGTTTAGGTGCAGTCTGCGTGACGCAAGTTCTTCCCTGTATCGTCCGGTCTCAGTGTTCCAAAAGTTGGAATGATTTCCATACTTTCAGTTTCACCCACCGAGGAGTATCCTATCTCTGTAGTTCCTTTTCTCGTACCACACTCAATCTTCCGTCTTACTTGGATACCCCACCTTAGCATCCATTCTCGGGGTAACTCATTTTCTTGCAACATTTATTTTTCCGCTATAAAGGCACAAATTTTCGCATCATTTACCCTTTTATGTCACTCGCCGTTCTTTCAAGCCTTTTCACATTCAAGCGGGTTGTCACTACTGATCTTACGTTACCTCCCAATATGATTCAACTTTTTCTTGCATGTTTTCGATCAATACCTTTTCCAAACCTTTAGTTGGGGAGGATATCTACCGGTAATCTAATGTTGGAACTACATTCTTTTTCTAGTTTATTTTGCTGTTCCCCACTTCTCGAGTACCGGGGTCCCAGATGTGATTTCATTGGTGGAGTGAGGTAATGATAATCGGGGGGAATGATCAGTCGATGAGGGGGGATGGGATGGATGGATGGATTAATACCGTCGATTGTTATCGTGAGCTATGATTGGAGGGCGGTGATGGAAAAAGGTGCTTCTTCTTTTTCTTTTCCACGATACCGTCAGTGATAGGATGTAGACGTTTGAGATGTCATGTTGCCTCAACCGCTCCTACATCTACCCTTCGATTCTGGTGTGTAAACTATGCTTTCCCGGAACCATACTTCACCACCACATTCTCTCATTGTAAAGTACCAGGTCAAATCGTTTCGTCCGGTGATGCAACTGCAACTCCACCACCACTATAAATTTACTACCCAGAATGAAGTGAAAATTTAGTTAGAGAGTCAATAGATATAAGAAAATTCTCATGTGAAATTATAGAATAAAAAAATCAATACTTTGCATACTATCCCTTTGCATCTAAAACAGCAGCCACTCTCCTAGGCATAGACTCCCACAGCCTTTCCAGAAAGTCCCCCTCTATATCATGAGTTCAAACCTCATTAAGAGCTTCTTCTAAATGTCTTCTAACAGTTTCTGGTCCACCCTTAGTCTTATGAACATCAGGAAAGTGTTGGTATAGCCTTTTCTTTATCCTCTTCCAACAGTACTCAATAGGATTGAGATCAGGGCAATTGGGTGACCATTCAGTAACCTGTATGTTGTTTTCCTCAAACCAAGTCATAGTATTCTTTGCAGTATGTATCTTTACACCATCTTGCTAAACATTAGAATCCCCAACCGTGTCCTCCACCTCCCACCAGTTATGAACTAAACTATCTTTCAAAACTCTAATATATACAAATCTGTTTACACTCTTCTCAAAAATGGGAATCAGAGGACCTTTGTTGTTAGCCCAAATACAAGCCCATACCATCAGCTTTATCCCAGGACCTTTTGTAACCCCATGAATGTAGTTCTTGTACCACTTTGCACTGGTATTTTGAATACCTAAATATCCTTAGAATCTTTGAACTGTTCAATCATGTATTTATCACTAAAGATGACACCCTCAAAGTCCTCCTTTGTTCAATTCTTATGCTCCATACTCCAAGCACGTTTCTTGATAGCATGCTCATCTTCCAGAACAGCTTGCTTCATTGCTCTTCACTACTTTATATTGACAGATGTTAAAGCACTCATGACAGTACTCAGAGAGGCACATGGGATAACATTGTTGCATGATTCTGACAGGATTTGGCAGTGTGCTTTTTTGGACTCTCTGACTAGGTGGTGGTATATTCTGTTATCTATAATTTTGTGTCTTCCTGGCATTGGAAGGTTTTTCTCATCATTTCTCTTTTGATTGTACTTATGAAAACTGAGAACTCTACTCTTTGAGTAGTTTAAGAGTTTTCCAATTTCTGCAAAAAAGAATTCTTTTTTTCTCAGAGCAACAATTTGTCCTTTCTCAAAGTTTAAGAGATGACTGGTCTTTTCAGAAGGTATTGTTCCTGAGGGGTAGTTAATTAGTAGGATGGGGTTATTTAAGATGTTGTTCAGTTACCACCAATGGGACAAAACGATTTGACCTAGCATAATAGCATCATTGTAGGTTTTCCAACTGCTTACCAATACTGTCTGAAGTATGTAAAAGTGGGTCTTCAGATGGAACAAGGATTTCGTTGCAAGCTGATCAGATCTGACTCAAGACACTATATATATAGAAAGTAATGACACACCTCCAGATAAATTAATGTGAATAGCAGAATTTAGCCAGTTCAGAGCATAGTTTGCTTAAGTAACCAAAGTAGAATAACTTTCTAGCCCTAGTCATGTTGCATTCAGCGAATTTAGGGCATGTCTGATTGCCATCTACTTGAAAGAGCTATAATTTCCAAATGTGAATTGCTCTAAGAATAATCATAGAATGTGGCTCAAAAATGGACCTCAAAAAAGAGTAAATGCAATCTCTCCTAAGTCAATATGAAACCCTGAAGAACCAAGTACACTGAGGTAACACTACTGCTAAAAAGAATAAAGACATCGGAGTTCTGGTTTTGTTTTGAAATTAAGCACCTTCAGTAGGTGGAGATGAGTAACAAAAAGTGAAAATTTGGTAACAGTAGGACAAGTGAGAGAATATTAATTATGTAGTACTAAAGATTACTGTATCAACTGTGTATTCAATGATGATAGATAATCTGTTATCATTACAAGTACATGTTTATTGGTAGATAATCAAGTTTCATTAGTAACTATAATAGAGTTTCTATGAGAATTCTCTTATAGTTGTATTTTAATTATCTCACTTGCTTTTTCTTTCTGTTAAAGTATAATTAATGATATAATATTGCAGTTGTTAACTTTTCTTTATATCTTAAATATAGTATGATACATGCTATCTAATATGCTAGTTGCTTTCCTAATAGCATAAATTGAAATTGAATCACCTTAGGTACCTATTATAAAGCAAGTAATATAACTTCAATCTTGAAAAAAATATCAGATTATAAGCATCAGTTAGCTTAAAATTGCAATCAACCATCTTTCTTTCTTTAAAATTTGATCTTTCTACTTTTATTTATTGTCTTTTAATATGTTACTTCAATATCCATTAATTTAACCTTGATTCTCTATCTCCTCAAATTATCTCTTGAATTTAATATTTATATCGAACTAGTAGTAATGGGAGCTTCTTCTGTGAAAAGAGATTCCAAGGTTACGACAGTACCAAAATCGATTCTTCAGGATATAAATATAATATAATCTCAATATCTCAGCAATAGAGTAGGAGAAATAAAACAATAAAACATAATATCCTTAAGCCATAGCTTTTACTCAATTAAGTCATAATCTTGAGAGGAAGTTGATTGCCAGAGTAGAGAAGAACTCACATATGCTTAAATACATTTCATATTTTTCTGTAGATCTCATATACTATAAGTTACTCCCTATCACTACTCCGCATTCACAAGTAGTCAACTATTTTGGACTGTCTAGCTAACTGACACGGATCAGACTAAAGATCCTACATGGTGAACTTGACTACTCTGTATTTTGCTAATATCCACCTGACAGAAGTGTTTTAGTCGCTGCATTTACAATGCAACTGTAAGAGTAAAAACTGTTCTTATAATGGAAATGTTAATAGCAAGCTGTCATGGCCGAGTGGATGCAATACCAACTATGGAACTCTCTATCCATATACACTTAGTCTTTTACAGGCATTCACAGCCCCTGAACATCTATCCAGTTCTACTCTATTTCATCTCAATCCAAATGATGGCCACATAGCTTTTCAGTTAGACTCCTTAGAAGGCTGACTACCAAGAGGTACTACCCACAGTCAACCCTCCTAGAAGCTGGTCTCATCGTAACCTCAGACTATTGTCTCAGAGTCCTTAACAATTCATAAATGCTATTACACTTTTGTGGCAATGGACTTTAGTTACCTTGCCTATAGGTCTCTGGTAATCTTACCTACTACTTTTAACTTGAAAGTGGTATTACTCTGTCAGTTCTAGTCCATTTTGCACGAAACTACCTGGATACCATTCTACATGGTTATTTCCACCCCCTCATATCTTCTATGGATAGCTTCTGATTAGACATATGGCGTGAGCATATATGGTATTACAGGAGTATCTCCACTTATAGACTTTTATTAGACTAACCACAACTCTCCAAGGTGTAGCCCATGATATTAGGAACTTATAACAGGGCTGGAGGGAGGTGTTAGCCACCATACCTCCAAGTTATAGCTTGCTTGGAGCTCTACTGGATGTGCAGGAGTGATTTGTACAACATGAGATTCGAACCTTCTATATATTCTTGCATAATAATTAATCTATAAACTTCCTCCAAAGACATGCATAACAAGTTACTTTCAAGGCAGGGTAACTTGGCTCCATGGCAGAGTAACTCTGGTCTGAAGGTAGGGTAACTCTACCTGGACTCACCATTGAGCAATTCAGGGTAATTCCCAAATTGAGTACATGGGTTACCCTACCCAGTAGGGTAACCACCACTCCTTACTAGTACCTATATACTTTTTTATATGGCATAGCATGTCTGACTGTGGTACCTAACCAACAGTACCTCTTCTCGGTAGACTCTGGTCTACCACCATTCCTACTCCGGTAGTCTCTGGACACCGGTATGGGTATAGGTTTGGCTAACTATAATAGTACTTCGTGGAGTCTCGTTACATCTCCGGGACAGCGAGATGCGACTGTAATACACGAAATGGCAGAAAGGTAAGGCAAATGGAGACCGCCCCAAGCAGGCAAATTTTAAAGGTAAAAATAAAACTATGACTACTTAGTTAAGTAAGGATACCCAAAAAGGAAGGCAATAACTGTAGGCCAAGAGCGGGATATATTCCAAGAACACCAGGGAATTCATGGGTATGGAGCATTATATAGAGTGATAAAAGAGAGCGGGAAGAGGCAAGAAATGCAAATAGCGTATTTTAGCAAGGGTTAAAAATAAGTAACAGGATATAGAAGAGGAAACGAATTACGCAAGTCAATATAGACATCTTAGTCCTGAATGGAAGGATATACTCCCAATAATACACAATGGCCCTCCAGGATTTGATGACGAAAACGGTGATGGCGAGAAAGGAGCCCGCTCACGCCAGCCGGACTGACCAACCCATCCTCCCACCCAATTGCACATCAGAAGCGGCCCCGGAGAAACCTTGTAATGGAGAAGAAAAGAAATAGCTCAGGGTTCCGTCCCAGGAACATTAAAGTAATACAAGGAATGGCCAAAAAAACAAGCAGATGAGTGCCTCTAATATTCCGTATCGTAGTGTACCGGAAATATCAACCTCACGAATCCCCATGAGCTAGCATGCCCAGCAACCAGAACCCAGAATCAAACCTCCGAAAAAAGAAATAAAAACCCTCACATCTATATCAAGACTCTGCCTTCATGACACCCATCATTAATGGCTCAAGCTGTTACAATTGAAACTTTCAACCGACTGTGCTCGATTCGCCCAAAAACCCCAAACGTCATTAAATGAGAGAAGAAGGAATCAAGGAGATGTTCCCGTCGGTCGTCCTGTGTTGCTTCGATTTTGGAAGTCGTTATTGCCGAAAACGCTGCAGAAAAGAAACCGTACTTTACACCAGAACAAGAGAACTATTGCCGAAGTATTAAAGACAAGATCGCTAAGGTCGCATAACCCATGTTGGCTTAAGATTCGATGTCATATCTTCTTTCACAGGCACAACATCCTGAGGAAGTCGTGATACACGGTACGCTCCGTTCCTGATATTTTGCACTTGCAGAGCCGAGACGCCACTCTTGTTGCTTCTGATGCTGCCCGCATCACTGCCTATACCACCGTCCTCCCTGAATTTTCTTGGAGGGGCAAAGTCAAGCGCTGTGAATGTTGAAGAGTTTCTCAAAAGATGTGGGGTTGGGAGTACTGCAAGTTCGTCAAATGCCGATACAAGTGGCACGTGAGGAGAAACCGATGGAGAATATGGACGCCGACCGCCACGCGTACCTCCGCTGTCAGATCCCGGTACTCTGGATGGAGGTGCAAACATGATTGGTGAAGCAAACGCGTCCTCATTCAGTAAATGAGGCGTTGGGAGAATGTTCAATGGCTGGGGTGGGGCTATTGGCCTTCTATGCGGTGGCGGACGTCCGCTGGGAATAAAACCACTGGCTGAAGAGAAAGATCGTAGGCCCGGGGGCATAAACCGCCCACCAGCAGCAGATCCAGCTCTTGACTGAGGACCGGAGTTAAAACGAGGAGGCATGCGAGGAGGAGGAGTCATAGCGCGGCGTGTGGGAGGTTCAGCAAAAGGTTTGGCGCCGGGAATCTGGTACCGGCCAGTATCATGGTCATAAACTGGAGCTGAATCGTCGTAATAGTCTTGTCCATAACCCGGGTAGTCCTCAGGTGCCAGAATATTGGGCATTGGAGGCGCAGGAGTAGAATCTTCAAAGTATTCCTTGTAGAAGGATCTGATCCTCATAGCTCTCTCTTCGGCCGTATCATCTGGGTTGCCATCTGGAGGAAGCGGACGGAATCCCATGGAAAGTCTCCGGTTGTCAAAGGCACCAGGTGCTAAACTCTTGCGAGGTTCAGGACCGGAGACAGGGGCAGCTTGAGGGTGGCCACTTTCAGAAGTAGTCGTGAGCCTGAATTGGATACCATCCCCATAATCACTTTGATCATCAGTAGTGGGTGGCGCCTTTTGTTCAGTTTGTCCATCCGAAGCAGCTCCAACACCTTCTCCATCTGGTGACGGGTTCGAAGTGATTTCAAACTGTGGAAAAGTTAATGGACCTGAAGTCGATTGACCAGCCCGAAAAGCCGCAAGTCCATCCGGTACCTTGGCGAGTGCCGGCTGCTGAACATAATCAACTTGCTTGGCCATGTGCACGTGGCTACGATGGAGGTCATCGCCGCTCCCGTAGGAATCCCGTTTATCACGAGAATTGTTGACTAATGAGCCTTGCGCAGGTGACCTGATGATCGCCGGGGTTGGAACAGTGATACGGGGAACATTTGATGGGGAATCTTTTGGAAGTGAAGTAGATCGTGGTGGAGTCGAGGTGGGCATCCGTTGGGCTCCACTTAGCAATTCAGCTGTCATGCTCATCTGAGAACCATCCGGGCTGTCATCATGTCCGGTTGAGGGTCCATAGTGAGAAGAATCGCGATCGTGGTTGTTGCTATTGTTATGATTCAGATGACGTGAATTTGCGTCTGACCAAGGAGAGGAAACATGAGTAAGGGGAGAACTCGGACTGCCTCTTGAATCGGCCGTCATTGGACGTCCATAACGATCATCACCACTTCTAGCGAGCGAATGCAAACTTTCTTTCGAACCGTGAATCCCGGCTGGGAGTAGATAAGGTGAGTTAACACCAATATCCATAGAGAGTTGGCGACGTCCGTTCCCTGTAGACTTTTCCCCCCCAGGGGTAGCCCCATTGACAGAATATTTACTAGCGGGTCCAATATCCAATCCAAAATCCATGCTCTTCGTCTTATCCATAGCGTCTTCTCTCTTTAGTTTTTGAGTGTGTCTTCGATGTAGCCACACCAACACCAGTACGGCAATAAAGATGGGAACCCTAATCCAATTATCAGAACCTTTTTGCATGCTCGACATTTCAAAAATAACAAAACCTACATTGACCCCAGGATGATCGGCAATGTGGAGTTAGTGGCGCCAGCAGGCTTCTCGCATCTAGAGGAAGTATCACCATCTTTACACGTCGAAGTAGATCCAGAAGCGTCACTAGTTGTATCGGCGCGTCCCTTGAGAGTTATCGTAGGAGCCTTCTTAAATGGCACTGATATAGGTATAACAGCCGCTGACCGACGCATCTGAACATGGCGTCTTCCAGGATGCATGATTAAACTATAATACAAGTTAGCAAACGCATACAACTCATACCCTGACGTTCAAAATTGATGTCGGCAGCTCTCCATCCCTCCGCCGTTGCAGCAAACGTTCCCCCAGGGTCAATGATACCAACCTTCCAAGTTATTTGAAGACAACCCAATACCCTTCAAGCAGTAAATACTAAAACAGGGCCACAATGTTGGATATCGAATTAATTGTAACTAGCACTGCCAATGTATTTTTGTTGCATGTATGACGCCGAATTCGGGAAAAAAAAACCCCCGACAGGAAATTGTCTCTCTTCCTTCCTTTTTCTCAGCTCAAGTGACCAAAGGATGAGAAATGGAACCAAACGCGTGATAGACAACGAGTGCAAAGAATATATTAACGAGTGAATGGACAATAATAGCTTTGTTGGCAATAAATGAATGACTATGGTTAGGCAGGATCGAGGATAAACACCTGAATTGAGGGTTAAGGAATGACTGATAGAGGCTCGCTGACCGAAAAGCAGCGAAGGTGAATTTCAAGAGCCTCCGGCTAGGGACCCAAGCTGGTGGCAAGAGAGTGAAGGGGAAGGGGAGATGGGAGAAGAGAGGGTGAAAACAGAGAAGAGAAGGGGGTGGGAGGGTGGGGAGGAAAAAGAAGTGAGGAAGTAAGAGCGGGAAGGTGCTTGCCCATCTCTCGTCTTGTTATGGCTAGCCTAGAGTTGAGACAGCCCATCAGGTATTAAGGAGATTGGAGAGTGCTAGGGTTCTTCTGGGGTTTCGAAGAGAACAGTACACACAGTACTTTCCCGAAGTAAAGTAGAGCACGGTGGACGGTAAGGCACTTGGCATCATCCACCGAATGTGTGAATGATCCCGAAGTGCGTATGTATCTTTAGGGGCAAGTGGGACAAGCAGGCTGGAGAGAAGGGGCAAGGAAGAGTTGAATATGGTACTTAGCACTACTCGAGTACTAGTAGCGTGACATTAATTCAACAATACGGTATTGTACGAGTACCGGTACCACAGAGCACAAGAGTTGACAACGACTGGCGGGCATATCATATAGTATGTGACTTACAGTATGTGACTAGAGGCTGTCTCGCTAAGATTTGCATTAGGACCCTTAACACTATCCCGTTGAAGTGGGAGCTCAGCAGCGATTCCGGTACCGGTCCGCTACCGGTATGGAGGTTAGAAAGGCCTTGGAAGGACAGGTTCGGATAGTGAAAAGGGGGAACAATGCGCGCGTTAAGGTCCAGAAAACTGAGAACCAAAAGAACAAGAGATTCTGGAAATTCAAATTCCCAAATAGTATAGTACTAGTTCTCAAGCACATTGTATCCTCGCTCATCGACATCGCTAATCCGAGAATAAACACAAATCTTATTTACCGTACGATTCGTCAGAATCTGAAAGTTTATCCAAAATTCTCTCAATACGGAGAGGTACCAGTAGCAGCATAAACTTCTATCTCCCTCATCCCATCCCATCCCACGTTCTACCATCACCGCTAAGGTTTGGTCCAAGCGGTAGAAGGTCGCAGCGGGGTTCTAACGAGCCACTTTCCGAGCGGCGCGACTTATGGCACCTCCATTTCCATTCCGTCGTGAAGAAGATTGGAAAAGGGAGAATGAGATAGACCGAGTGAGAAAAAGAAACCTCGAGTGTCTCTCTATCTAACCGCAATCCCAAGGCAGTATCCCAAAAGAGCAAAAAATGTGAAAAGGGGAAGTTACTAGAGTATATGCAGGCACACCCAGCTCTTGGTTGACCCCAAACTGGTCAAACCACAAGGTTGGCCAGGACCCAGCGGAGATTGCAATCCTTGGCAAAATCTCCACGAGCAGGACTTGTAGAAGCGCTAAAACCTACGAACGGCACTGTACCCGTCTTGATGCGAGTTGAAAGAAGGCGAGAACAGATAATGAATATTAGTCTAAAAACGATTGTAATGAACTCGGGTATTAGAACTAGAGAGTTTGCGATTGGGAACCTAGGTGGAAGGAAAATAGGTTAATTTGTGTTAACTGAAAAGTCTTGGCCACCTAGATGGGTGGAGAGACCTGAACAAAGTGTAAATTGCAGTTTTAGAGACCTGAAAAATTCTTTTGTTCTAACGTCATCTCATCAACCAAAACACCATCTACAGTCATGATCAATAAGTCTGTACACCAACCCCACTCCAGCCCAGTCAATTTAACATGCAACGCATTTTTACACCACTCCCTCCTGACCCCCATACTTTTTTTTTCTTCACAACACCATCAAAAAATGCCTTCTTCACGAGTTTTTGGTACAGTTATAAGCAGAGATCGGCAAACTCTCCAGCAACGGCGGAAAGAATTGAATTCTCACGACAGGGCTCGTATTTTCGAGGCAATAAGTTTGGGTTCGAGTCCATCCGCTGTCGTGTTGGAATTTCGGTGTACTCGGCAGACAATCTACCGGACTGTGAAACGGGCGCAGGAACTCAACCACTTTAGTTCTAGGCCTCGGAAGGGTCATCACAAGAAGCTGAATCGTCAAATTATTCGCTCTTTACTTCGTCTTGTCAGAAGTTTCCCGAATATATACTTTTGCGACCTCATTGACGAGAGTGGTGCTAATGTATGCATCAACACCATCCGTCGTGCTCTAGTGCCCAATTTACGCTGCAAAAGGAGACGGTGTAAAAGAATTCGACTGCAGGCGAAAGATGTGAAGGAAAGGCTACGTATTGCACGTAACTATCGTGAAAAAGACCAAGAATTGTTGAAGGTGCGGACAAGTGTCAGTTCCTTCTTAGATGATCCTCGCTAAAGTCTTTTCTAGGGCATCTACAGTGACGAATCTTCTGTGCAAAACTCCCCCAATTCTCCCCATAGATGGGTTTTTCGACTTCCAAGGGATAAATGGAAGCAATGGGCTGTCAACAAGAGTGAACATGTTAAGTCTTCACTCTCGTTTATGGTTTGGGGGGCCAACTGGAAGGGGGGGCGGTCAGAATTGCAGGTCATGCAACGTGATGGGGACTCTGCGAAGAATGGATATAGCGCGCGCTCCTATATTCAGGTCTTAGAGGATGGTTTATTGCCTCATTATGGTCCTGGGAAATTCTTTTTGCAAGATAACGTGAAAATTCACACTGCAAAGATCACTAAGGAGTGGTTTGAATCACAAGGCATCTGGGTCCCCGAACACCCTCTACATAGTCCGGATTTAAACCCGATTGAGCATGTCTGGAAAGCCATGAAGAGTATTCTTCGAAAGAATCATGGATACTTGAAAGACCTCAAAGATAACGCACCAAGTAGAGTGATTTTCATCACGGCGCTGAAGGCGGCATGGTGGGCCGTCCCTGAAGAGTTGATCGACCACTTGATCAATTCAATGCCCAGGCGCTACTACGCAGTGCGAAAAAATCGGGGATGGTACACCAAGTATTAAACACAATGGAAATGGCTCTCTATCTGTATTTTCATTGTATTTTTAGGTTCAGTTTTGGTTGTATAATTGATTGATTTACGTTGCGGTTGAAATATTTGGTGAAGGTGTGTGGGAGGGTGTGTGTACAGACTTATTGACTATAACTTTAGTAAAAGAAAAAAAGAAAAAAGTTCAACCACATACGCTTAAGAGCCATCCCAACTCCTAGCAAAAGAATCAAATGTACAACAGGAGCTCATAATAATAGACCTTGATTCAGCACCCTCTCAACCGATAACCGAAAGTCAAGACAAAGCGATAGAAATGATTGCTGATCAAAGACAAGGAAGTGGTCCACCAGTACGTACAAAGCCTACAAAATGGTTAGGTAGAAGGGTTAGAGCTCTTGCACATCAAGGATTGGCACCCACTCCTCCCAACTGCAGTCGGGAAAAAACAGCAACGAAGTAGGCAGTTGTTAGGAATACAGGAATCTGATACCTAGGAATCATTCTAAGTAGAGTAACCCAACTCGGAATCAGAATCCATGGCCTCCAACACCCTCCTCAAGCTCCTAACGGGGCCTGTATATTATCATACATATCAATCTCAGTTGTGTCCTGTGACTATAGTGACACATAATTGAAGGCGTCGGAATAATGCAGTATAGGTCGCCACTGTCTGTTCAACCAGATCCTGTTCGCAGGATATATGGGAGGAGACCTTCGGCTAGGTACATGAAGTAGAAAGGAGTGAATCTGCTAATTACTCAGAGAGTTAGTAGGCTTCAAAGATGTAATGTCTTTGGCATAGGTCATAGGTAATGGGACATTTTCGCATGAAGAGATTGTACTAAATAATAAAGGATCTCAATGAGAGACCAATACATTCACATCTACTCTACAATAATCAGAAGAGTGTAGAACTCTAAGGGACACTACCATAGAAGCCAACAGACTTTACAGAGTGTTACAACTAGGTTTCAGAACACATTGTAGCTGCGTGAGTGACTCTCAATACTACAACAGTGATTGAAACTCTGTTACCCAGAGTAATCAAGGGTTGCCGACAGAGGGATTATTTGTCAATCTGGTGGAATAGCTTCCTGCGAATTAGAAGGAAATCCTCCAGAAGATAGATATTGATTGGTTAAGGAGTTATGAAAATTTGAAGTTAGTTGTTCTAGAAAGGTTATAATTATGACTACCTTTGCATATACAACCCACAGATGAAACTAATCATTTCATCAAAGACAGAGACAATAGGGGCCAACTCAGTTCAACTTGAGAACTAGGCCATAAGTTTAAAGACTCAAATGATCAGATAATTACTATTGGGAACAGTATGGTTCTTTGTAACGATCCCTCTCTGGATAGTTAGTTCTTGGCGACGGGAAACGATACTTCTCTCTCTGTCTTCTTCTTTCTTTGTTTTCTGATAGCTCTAGGCCTCTGCCTATGTTACCAATAGTACAAGACCTTTGTCTTCTATCGGGAACGCCTATTGTAAGCTTTCTCTAACTCGTCTTCATGAAGGACTTTTCTTGGCGTAACAATAACGGTGCAGTAAAGATCAAGATCGTAAAGATGTTTTATATTTGTTAAAGTAATAAGTAGGAAAAGTACTTAGAACAAAGTGTGAAGAACCTATCTTCCTTGGCCGCCTCGGCCTCCTTATATAGTATTCTTCCCACTCGTAGTCATGTGACCTAAAGTGGTCACATGTGTGAAACCAAATCATAACAAACTTAGTCATGTGACCAAAGTGATCACATGCTCAAAACCCATAACCTCATAGCGAGGTCATGTACAAAAACTCATAAACGAATCATAACGCAATAAATAAGTCATATGACTCGACTGAGTCATATGTGCAAAACTCATGACCTCATAATGAGGTCATGTGCGAAACATAAATCATATGCGCAAGGCTTACCTACAAGGCACACTCGCAAGGCATACTCGCCAAGCGCACGTCCCATGACTCAAACTTGAGCCATGTGCGAAAGTATCACAAATCCCACCCATAACAAATCATATAACCCGAATGCATTATATGCGCAAAACAACAACATACCTGTGACTCATAACCATGTGTCACGTGAAAACCTTTTCCATGCCAAGCCACATTCGTGACATTCTTAGTTAGTTATATCATAATTGCCGAAGAGGGTGTGCTGAATTTCAGGGTTACCTTGTGTTCGTACTTTTCAAGAATAACTTATATTGTAAGTTATAAATAGAGAGGTACATAGTTGTATATTAGATAGATGTAGTCCATGAATACTTAGATGTAGAATATAAATATTGAAATGTCTTCCAAGTTTTAGTTATCATCAAGCAACAGAGAAGAGACCTTAACAATATAATATTGTTTTTATGATTCAATTCTACTTTACCTATTTTACTTCACTCATAGTAGTCATAAATGAAACTAGTGAAGTCAGAGCCTTTCTAGACAATCTCTGTCTACAGAAATGAATTTTGGTTAGCCTCGACAACTTTGAAAGTTATCAGGGTCTCCACCTAATAGTATATTGTTAGATCTCCTTGTTACCAAGTCTTACTACCTATCTACCTGCCTTTTCCTACTGTACGATGCGGCCAAGATACTAATTATCCTATCACATATTGTACTCAAATGGAAACTTCTGAAAACTTGGTCTTTTTAGCTTCTGTACAAGAAAAAGAAGCTCACAAATGAGTAAAGGAGAGGTTACAACCTCCTAAGCAGATTATTCCAGATAACCCAATAGATACCTCTGGAAATCACCACACCACAACTCTCAGCCATATGTCCTCTCTCCCTCCGGCTCTCTGAAAACCCTTCTGAGAACTAGCAGGCAAAACCTTTATTGCCCGACTATCCTTAAGGACCCTCTCACCTGTTTCAGGACCATCAACACCACATGTAAGTACACATGCAATAGACCTAACAAGACTTGCTGCTAGAGTCGGAATAGTCATAGGTCAAATATGGGAGCATATTTCAAGTAGTATTAATGCTGCTAACATTACCTTCGAATCTTTATTAGCCAACTTACAGGCTAGCACGCGAGGGCTGATAGAGGCTCAACAAAGGTTACAGAAAGGACAAGACATATATGACAATGACATAGCAGTGATGGTACATCAGTGTACTATGGTGGAAGCAAATGTTTGAGAAATCCAAGAAAGAATTAATAGGAAAATAGCTGCTAAATTGACAGCACAAGATGTACCATAAGAGAATCACGTGGGTTTAACCACCCAACAGTAATAAGTAGCTCTCGAGTGAGATTTCACTCTGGAATGAGCTTTCCAGGAGTTTAGAGCACCACAGACCTTACAGAATCAAGCAATACTAAACTTGATATCTAATCTGGCCATGCAACAAGAAAGGGAGATGGATTGTTCTGGTGACTTTACCCATACCATTTGAATGGATCAAACTTATATATCCGATACTTTATCCCTAGTCCTTGACAATCTTCAAGCACTAGATAGCAGACAACCAAGTGGGCGGCATGCTAAGTTGGAGTCAATTCCAGAAGAAAGGAAATATGCGGGAGAAAGGGAAAAATCTGAGGAAATTCCTACCTGAAATAAGGAGAAGTAGAGAGATGGCCAACTCTTATAATACATGACAGTGACCTGGATGATGCGAGTGATAACAGGGATGATGATGGAAATAGAGAAAAGTGTGGAGGAGGACCATTTAGATTTATATAGAGGTTAACCCCGGAACAAAGTGAAACAGCCGATGGGCTTGCAGAAGTACTAGCCTAAACTGTTAAGCAACTGGAAGATCCGCCCTTATCTTTTAAAGTAAAAACTAGTCAATATGTCAACTATTGGTTAACCTAATGTATGGATTATGTTGAATGCAATCTAAGGATTTAGGATGATGATTGGGAACGTATCATCTATACGTGGGGGAGAAAAAAAGGGGATCAGCTCAGTCTGATAGTAGTATAGTATCGGTGAGCAATGGATGGCCTCTGTGGAGAGGAACAAGATGCGGAACTGTGTTCATACACTCTCTTTGAACATGAATTTACCTATCAGGATGCCATCCTCGAAGCTGGAAGTAAAGCCATATGGGACATGGAATTAGTCGCATATAAAAATGACATTCCGACCTTTATAGAAAAAATGCATAATCTTAAACTCCACGCTTGACTAATAGGACCAGCATAGTGTATGACAGGTGATAGAAACTTACCCTCTAAGATTAGATAGTGACTTTTTCTAAACAAATAGGATACTGGAAGAGAATGGGAAAAGGAAGTCTGGAAAGGAGGAATAGTGAGGAGGAACAGAAGGAATTGGGGACCCATTTTGATGGGACTGACCGCAAATCAAGCCGAT
>NW_003298755.1:688697-695892 GCF_000151645.1 Tuber melanosporum
ATTTTGGTTTTTTGGATTAGGGGCGGATGTCCGCCGATCCAGACACCAAGGTTTCGGAATGGGACTTTAGTTTGCTGTCCTTAAAGATCTTTTCCCCCCAAGTTTTGAGAGGCAACAAGTTTCAGAAATTACCAAAGATGAAGAAATAACCCGGTTATTTTTTTAGTACTGATAACACCAGGTGTTTGGGTAGTTTAAAAGAGACATATTCCCTAGAGGTTGAAATCAATGGCACAAGGGGACACCAAAGCGAAGGAATTAACCTTGCAATTATGACCTGAGTAGAAGTACAAGTGTCCTTCTTGCCACAAGGCCAAAGGGATCAATGAAAAGTAATGTACATATTAGCGGCACCTCTATGCTTCCTAAGGGAGTATTGTAAGCTTGTCTGTAATTACCTGGCACCTGTCTGCTGGGGTAGTCAGGCAGGTAACCTGGAAACTGAAAGGTCTCCAATAAGAACTAAAACCTATACAGGAAAGAGATAGCACCAAGAGTACTAAAAGGAGCGACAGTATGGCTAAGATGAAGGATCTAGAGGAAAAGGGAAGCACGTCTTCGATGTATATGAGAAATAGGTACAATAGCTCTAAACCTTATCTTTGGTTACTGCTTCTTAGATGCGGTACTGGTACCGAATAGAACCCAATAAAGTGAGGACACTGAATAAGGTTAAGTGAGGGTGGAGAATGAGCCTAGGAAGGTTATTAAAGAGACAGCTGACCAGCTCTATGTATCCAGCTTTTGTTTCCATAATATCTGGATGATGGAAGAGACCACCAAGATCAGTTCTACAGGTTGTAAAAGAAGAAGCTATGGGAACCTCTTCGCAGGGGGTAAAGATTACTAGTCATGGGCTGCCCATTTTATGAAAAGGAAACAAGTTTGTTGGAGAAGACCTAAGTGGTCAAAACTGTATGGGAGTGGTAATAAACATTGTAGTTATCAAAACCTTAGATATCTCAAAACGACATAATGATGACATGACGCCTTACTCAATGAGGGGGGCTTTTATTACATCAAAACTAACAAGATATGACCATCTTGAGAGATATGCTTGTATTCACATTATAAATCCAAATCGTCAGCGCTACAAAATATGAGTACTATTAGATTCAGGATCTAATGTGTTCCTAATCAAAAAATAACTCATAAAGAAACTAAAAATTCCGTTCACTGGGAGACTGAATCTGGTCAATATTCAAGTCTTCGATAGTGTGTCAGATCCATTGCGAGGAAATTGTTACTTGCGTCCAATTTGGCTTAAAATAGAACAAATCAAATACATATCTGAAATTGCATGTAAAATCCCAGCCACAGGAGATTGTAGGATGATAATTCCTTTTGGCTGGTAGTATTCAGAATACTCCTTACCCAACATTAGAGAACATACAAAGTGGAAATTCAAAGGTCCTAAAAGGAAATCTTGTATAGAAGAAGAAGTTGAAGAAATTACAGATATGTTTGAGTACTATGAGACAGTTGCTTGGGATGAAAATGTAATCCAAGTAGGAAGAATTGGAAACATGAAAGATCCTAACCAGATTGACTTCAATTCTCTCACAAAATACTACTGGAACTTTAAAAGGTTATTTCTCCCGCAAATGGTGGCAAAGCTGGCACCTAAGACAACCTTTGATTATAAAATTAAATCAGTTGAAGGAGTGAAATCCTCTTGAAGACCTATTTATCCTCTGTTTGACAAAAAACTTAAGTTGTTACAGGAATACCTTGACGATATGTTATGAGAAGGAAAGATCACGAGAAGTCAATGGCCTGTTGGTACTCCAATTCTCTTTATACTAAAAGCAAATAGAAGACTACAACTGGTAGTGGACTAGAAACATCTAAATAAGATAACAATCTAAAATAAGTATTCACAACCACAGATATCGGAATTATGTGATCGTATAGCAAGAGCTGGCATATTATCTAAAATTGATTTAAAAGATGATTACAATCTCATTTGAATCCAGGAAGGGGATGTATGGAAAACAGTCTTCCGATCACGTTATGGACATTACGAATATAAAGTAATGCCTTCGGGCTTAGCCAATGCTACAGCTATCTTTTATGATGTGATGAATGAGGTTCTTCGAGAATTTCTAAACCAAGGAGCCATATGCTATTTGGACGATATTCTCATCTATTCTAACAATAAGAAGGAACATATCGAGCTAGTAACAAAAGTGTAACAACAATTGGCAGATTTTCAGCTCACAATTTCAATAAAGAAATCTTTCTTTCATGTCAAAGAGGTAGAATTCTTAGACTACAAGATAGCCATCGATGGGATATCCATGAGTACCCGAAAGGTATATTCAGTATTAAACTGGAAATCACCTGTATCTGCCAAGGAGGTTCAAATATTTCAAGGATTCACGAATTTGTATTGACGTTTTATAGAAATCTTTACAAAGATTTACACTCCAACTAATGAAATGATGAAGAGTAATTCCAAGAAGTTCCGCTGGGGCCCGGAACAGGAAATGTCATTTCATGAGCTTAACAGAAGGTTTACTTCAGGCCCAATTTTACACCATTTCTTCCCAGAAAGAGAAATAGTGGTGGAAACCGATGATAATGACTTTCCTTTAGGCTGAATCCTCTCTCAATTTGCGGTAAAAAGACTCCATGCTATACATTTTCACTCTCATAAACTAAATTCTGCAAAGCAGAATTATAAGATCTATGATAAAGAACTGTTAGCGATATTAGAAGTATTCAAAGAATGGTACCAATACCTAGTTGGAATGGGAAAAACCAATAACTGTGTACACTGATTACAAAAACCTCCAATATTTTCTTACCTCAAAGGACTAGTGCAAGCGCCAAATCTGTTTAGTGCAGAAGTTGGTAGATTACAACTTTAAAATTTTTCACCATCCAGGGACCAGAGGTGGCAAACCTGATATACTCAGTCGATGGTCAGAGTACTATTCTGAGGATGAAGCTGCATATTGTGAACAAGAGATATTGAAACCCGAACAATTTTCAAATCAGTTCAGTAACAAGAACTAAGGAAGGGAAAATTAAAATATGCCCAATAATGAGCAGGGCAACAGATGATATAAGCACAGGTGACATAGTGGAAAGAGTGAGTTGGAACCACTTGGACTCGGTAATTTGAGGAAACCAGTTAGTTATAAAAGTAAGTTACCAACCAAAAGTTCAAGGATGGTAGTAGGCCATGATCTTTATGCTATGCAGGAAGATAAAATCCCAGCACAAGGACAGTTAATTGTTGAGACTGGTATTGCAATCAGGCTACTGCTCAGAACCTGTGGAAGGAGAACTCCAAGAATCGGATTAGTGGTTAAAGGCCGTATCTCAACAGGTACTGGTAAAATTGATGTAGATTATACCAGAGACCCCAAAGTGACGCTATTCAACCATTGAGATGCAGATTGTCTCATCAAAGCCGGTGATGAAATTGCCCAAATGGTGGTAGAAAAAATTAATACTGCCTATATAATGGAAATAAACAACCTAGAAGATACTAAAAAAGGTACCTTGGGATTTGGCAGCACAGGCGTTGCAATCAGGGCTATTATTATTGGGAAATTGGAACCGATAGTCTGCTGGTTACATGTATTAATAGACCAGAATACATACTAGTATAATATAGCTGAAATACGTCTATAAGCCCTCCTGATTAGGGCTATACTAGTCTCCAAGAAATTGAAGAAATTCAATCTGGAAGTCTTGGAGTAAATCTAAAAAGCCATCTCCGGAGATAGAGTATGGCTTAGAAGAAAAAATAAGTTGGAGAAACTATGAGATAATGGAAAAACCTTTCCCAAAAGACTGGACCTTAGCTGACAAGTTACTTTACTTTAAGTAAAAACTAATTATACTAAAAAATGAGGACCTTTATACAATAATAACTGAAAGATGTGACGATGCTAAAATAGCAGAACACTTCAGACAAGAAAAGACCCTTGAGATAATTATGAGGTACTTCTATTGGAAAGGCCTGGCAGATTGGGTAAATGATTATGTACAATCGTATCATGATTGTCAACATAATAAATCCCCATAACGTGTGAAACATGGCCTACTACAACTGCTCTCAATACCCTACGAAGCATCAGCATCAATTTCCGGTGACTTTATTACATAGTTACCCCAAAGTCAAGGTTGCACTCAAATTATGGTAGTAGTTGACTGGTTTACAAAAATAGCACATTTCGTTGGGCGATTTTAAGAGACAGCTACAGCAAAGAACATGGCTACAACATTTTTAAAGGAACTATGGAAGCTAAATGGCTTACTAAGAGAAAGCTTCTCAGATATAGACTCGAAGGTTGCTGGAGAATTTTAGGAATTCTTGTGAAAAGAAATAAGCAGAAAAAAGAGGACGTCTACAGCGTACTACACACAGATGGATGTACAAACTGAGTGTACCAACTAAGTGCAGCAAGTTTACTTGCGAAGTTGTGTCAACCATGATTAGGAAGACTGGTACTAATTACTACCCCTAGCTGAACATGCCTACAATAACTCGGCAACGAATACTGATATAATGATATCTTTCTATGCAAACTATAGATTTTATCCGCAAACTAAATGGATGAAAGAATGTGAGGCACAAAATCCAGGAGCTGCACTTTATGTAAACTGTATAAAGATGATCCACGAGTAAGCAAGGCAGTTACTTCAATAGAGAAGAGAAGCCACAGCCAAATACTATGATAGAACGGCCAAGCAACAACCTGACTTCAAAATTGGTGACAAAGTAATGTTAAACACAAAAAAGATTTTTACATGTTAGAAGTCAAAGAAACTCAGTCCAAAGTTATATGGACCATTTGTAATCTTGAAAAATTTAGGAAAGCGTGCCTGCAAACTTAATATTTTGGATCGATGGAACATACACCCTGTGTTTGATATATCACTGTTAGAACCTTACACAAAGTCAATATGTGTAGATCGACAATAACCTCCCAGGGAATCTGAAGATATTGAAGACGACTCTCAATGAGAAATAGAGAAAATTGTAGGAAGAATGATACACTCTTACCATAAGAGAGTCTACGGTTGCTACCAGGAGGTATGTCAACTATAGCACTTTATTAAATAGTAGGGTTGTTCTAAAGGTGAGAACACCTGTCAACCTGCTACAGGCATGGATAATGTAAGGGAAATGGTGGAAGAATTCCACTTGGATAATCTAGAAATGCCACAGTGGGCAGAGGAAGGACGATAAACAAAAGATTTTCCAGCCATGGGCAAGAAATTGTAGAAGGGTTATAAACCTGCTCTCTTCGGGTCCTAATGGAGCTAATCTTTCAGGTTTAATAATTTATTATTTTAATTTAATTTTTAATTTGTAATTTATTCCATATATAGCTAAAAGGTATTCGGGGCGAAGTCTTAAGAGGAAGGAGCTCATGTTAGGAATACTAGAATCTGATACCTAGAAATCACCCTAAGTAGGATAACTCGACTTGGAATCGGAATCCCTGGCCTCCATTACCCCCCTCTTGCCTCCTTACAGGGCCCACATATCATCATACATATCAATTTCAGTTGCACCCTGTGACTATAATACCACAGAATTGAAGGTATCAGAATAATACGATATACCTTACCACAATCTGACCAACCAGATCCTGCTTGCAGAATATATGGGAGAGGACTCTTGGCTTGGTGAGGGAAGTAGAACAGAGTGAATCTGCCAACTACCCAGAGAGCTACTAGGCTTCAAAGATGTAATGTCTTGGTGTAGGCTGTAGGTAAAGGGTCGTTTCTGCATGACGAGATGGTATCAAATGATAAAAGATCTCAACGAGAGACCAATACATTCAGATCCATTCTACAATAACCAGAAGAGTCTGTAACTCTGAGGGATATTATCATAGAAGCTAGTGGACTTCTCAGAGTATTACAACTAGGTTTCGGAACACATTGGACCTGTGGGAATGGTGCAGAATACCACTACAGCGATTGAAACGCGGTTACCCAGAGCAACCATGAGATGCTGACGGAGTGATTATTTGTCAATCTGGTAGAATAGTCTCTAGTGAATTAGTAGTAGGATGTCTTTCGGAAGATATCTATTGGCTGAGTAAGGAATTATGAAGGTTTGAAGCCAGGTGACCAGGAAAGGTTGCGATCATGACTACTTCCCCAGATACAACCTGCAGATGAAACTGATAATTTCATCAATGACAGAGACAATTGGAGCCATCTCAGTTCGACTTGGGAACTAGCCTATAGGTCTACAGACTTTAATGAATACGTAATTACTATTGGAAACAGTATAGTTTCTAGTTAGTTATATCATAATTGCCCAAGAGGGTGAGGTGATTTTGAGAGTCTCCAGGTGTTGGCACTTTTTAAGAATACCAGACATTACAAGTTATAATTAGCAAGGTACATAGTTGTATAATAAATAAATCTAGTTCACAAATACTCAGATGCAGAATATAAATATCAAAGTGCCTCCTAAGCTTTAGACGTCATCAAGCAAAGTAGAAGAGACCTCAACAATATAATATTGTCTTAATGATTTGCTTGTACTTTACCTATATTACTTTACTCTTAGTAGTCATAAATGAAATGAGTGAAGTCCAAGCATTCCTAGACAATTTCCATCTACAGAAACGAATTTTGGTTGGCCTAGACAACTCTGAAAGTTATCAGGTTGTCTCTGCCTAATAGTAGTAGTGTTAACTGCTTTGTGTCTTTTGAAATACCAACTGATATCTCATAGTGTAGAGTCCTTCCTATAGAGGGTTAAAATGCTAGTTGAAATTTATAAAGTAAGTAAAGAGATTCTTACTTAAAGGTCTTCGATTTTAATAACATTACTGATTAGCAACAGAAAGATGAACTTATGTCACTCTAAAAATTTGAAACAAATAAAAAATTTGGTGATTTTAAAATCAACAAGATTGAACTGGCCATGTGTTGGGATCAAGCCAGTATGGGGCCGGCACCTTAGAACCAACCCTGAGTCTCATACATCTGTGTGCTGACTAAGCACAAGTGATCGGGTATGATGGTGGGATATATGAACATCAGATCTTAAGTTCAAGGAATTACATTGACAACTGATGATGTTTTAATACAAAAGTTGTAGCAGAAAATCTACTAATTTAGTTTTGCTTCTGCTTATACATAATAGAGGTAGGGCAAGTAGGTTTGTATCATACATATTGGTAGGTGGGGGAGGGGGGAGTTGTAGCGG
>NW_003298755.1:696042-703255 GCF_000151645.1 Tuber melanosporum
CTGATGGGGTTCACTATTTACCCCGCCCTCCACACAGTTAGTAGCGGAAATAGTAGCCGGCAGGAGAGAACAATACAGAACCACGAATGGGGGGTTGGAGAATGTTTTAATAAGGAGGTAGGGCATAAGGGGTAAGGGGTTGGTGGTGGGGATGGGGATGGGGGGCAGTTGCGGGGGGTGAAAATGAAATAAAGGCAAGAATAATATCTCTATGCAAGAGAGGTTAATTCAAAGTATGCAATTAAGAGAAGAGAAGAGGGGGAAGGGGGGTAATACCAGTACTATTATTATTTTTCTTCATTGTATACTTGGACTCGTCAGTGGGAAGTAAAGACTTGAATTTCTGTACTTGCATACGGGATCCTGGCACGGTATGCAGTAATTCGACGTTGGTACCTGGAGTAGAATCCGGCAATGGTAGAGTTCTTAACATCAGCTAATACTTCCCAGATAATCCTCTGAAGTGATTCAATATTGTAATCACAATTACTACGTGCATAGCGCTTTGCAAGGCCCCAGTAGTATTAGATCCAGTTGAGTTCACAATGGAACTTTGGATAAAATGCTACCAAATAGCCTTGGGCTTCCAAATCTTCCTGCAAATTTCCTCGCTGATTAAGAAAATCAGCCTGCAGTGATAATATTCTTCGAGCACAATAATCTAGAAAATAAAAATTTATTAGCCAGATAGGTATCTTAGAAAGAACATTGTAATTAGATTTAAGAGTAAGAATATTTACCGTTTGTGGTACAAGTAGGCGGTAATTCTTCACAATCTGTACATTTCTTCCTATAAAAGGGCTCTTATGAGATACAAAGGACTCACTTGCGACAGCTCTTGCATGCCTTTCTCGCTAAACAAGCTGAACATTTTCGTATGCATAGACATGGTTCTGGGCAAGGTGCCTTTCTTGATATAAGACAAGTGTCACAGACTTTCCCAGCAATGCATATTTTGCACTTCCTCCTCCTCCCACAAGGTCCACAAAGTGGCTTTGAACACTTCAATCTGAGATCCTTATGCCATAGGTTTCGCTCTTGTAGTACCTGCCGTATTCCTTTTGGTTACTAATTTTCATTGACAATCAATTGAATATTGGTAACATCTCTATTGATATAGCCAGCTTGCATTTTGCTCTGTTTGCCACCAGGATCAAGGTTCATATGCTGAACTCTTAATGCATTTTCTGCAAATGCCGAATGACTTGTTGCGTTATCGAATAAGAATAGGGCCTGATAGCCTGGATAGACAGCCTTCAAAATAGGAATTATGATGTCTGTAACCTGTTGAACAATTTCATCTCCACCCCACTATCCCTCACTACCTGTTCCAAACTCAAATAACTTGGTTGCAAATTCTGAAATTCCCAATTCCAATTGTACACTGGCACTTAACTTAGATGCTGAAAGGCGAGCCGACAGAAGTAAAAAGTCCGAAACCATTATTCCCTTCCCACGTCCCTTCGGTTGGAGAATAGGCATATCCTTTGCATGCCAAGCATACCACCTTCCATCATGTGTATTAAAAGTACTTTCATCATGTATAATTAGTATTATTGGCTGTGAGATTGGTGATCTAGGAAAGCAGTTAGGTGGGTACTCCTTGGGTATAATATTGCCTTCAATATCAAATTAAACTAAAAAGGAATCCAGTTTATCCAGCATATCCAAAAATCTTTCCCGTTCAGCCAGTACATCAGGTATTTCATGGTTGTCAAAGTACACACCCTTTCTAATTTGCCTTTAATTCAAACCCAGTTGGTGAAGCCAATTACGAGCAGTACGTACTCTAAACCCCTTTCTTTTCCAAATTTCGTTACCACCAATATCACTCCCATGGCCAGCATCTCGAATTCCTGTTTTATGAATTATTGTCTCAAATTCATCACTGATATCTGATCTAAATATCCTGTTAGCTATCCTAATTGTAATATATACTAGTTTTGAATAAATAAATAAGATCCTTTACTAGGAGCTAAATACTAACATACAAATTGAATAGGCTATTAATCTTGCGAGCGGAAGAATTTTTTCCCTCTGGGGATTCAAGATATTTCTGAATTGTTCGTGACAATCCTCGTCCAGTAATTGCTAGATACCATAACATGAATAATATTAGCAGTCGCTAAAAATATTATATATAGTAGAAAGAAAACATACTAATTCCAGCCTTCTGAATATACTCACGAGCTACTAGAAGTATATCCTCATCATACAATAAGGTACAAAGTCCATAATGTCTATGCACACCTTGTCTACTCTCTGGAATCTTACGTGAGGCCATTCAGGCATTTTCCCACTTGACAATTTGCCTACTGGTATAAGCTCCCTGGAAGTATGATTTTGCTACCTCGGTGGCTAATTCCCCTTGTACTCTACCAGGATTAAGCACCTGTACCCACATAAATGAACGAACTATTTCATAGCGTTTAAAGGTTGCCCGATTCGGTCCTTACTCTCCAAAGTGCTTTCTTCGCGGGGTTTTATGCTGCAATAAAAATTGCAGTTCACGTAAGGATTCATCGCAAATCCGGACCTGTATCTCATATGGAGCCTCGTATGCTCTCGGGACATCTTGAAGACTTGGCTGTCTTCCACTATCAAAAATGTAGTTGACAAAATTCTCAACTGGTTCAGCTTCAGGCGCTTGCCTATTATATTTGATTCATACTCTCAATTAGTTTTCTAGATACTTGTAGTAGTGATTGTATTCAAAATCTTACTCAATTGTAGGACCAGTGTCCTTTGATTTCATACTTATTCCTAGCTGTTGCTGTCTTTCAAATAAACCCCATATAGAATATGAGGCTGAAGCCTTCTTTGCTCTCTCCCGTACTTCTTTCTTCTTGTGATAGAATGTTGCCTTTGATTCCCTCTCATATTTTGTCTTTCTTTCCTTTTCTACCTCATCCTCATCATTATCCTCCTCATAATACATATCCAATAACTCGTAGGCTGATTTGCTTTCAATGTCTTTTAAAAAACCCGTTGCTGGGAGAACTACATCACCGGTAACCTCACTTCATGTAAGTTCTGCACTCTCCACTCCTTCTTGCTCCTCCTCACCCTCATCACTGTTAATATCATACTCAGAATCTGACTCAGAATCTGACACGGAATATTCCTCATTGTCAGACTCCTCCGATAACCCATCATCCTGTCCAACCCATCCTGCGTCACGCCCCTTGACTATATCAATCAATATCCTTGACTCCGAGTTGACCAGTAGGTTACCGGAATGGATTGAGGCTCTTTTGTTGCGTGTGGCTTGTAACTGGGCAAGACGAGCTTTCGATAATCGAGGCAATGAAAATATGGTAGTGAAGCGAGAATGACCTGTAAATGTCTTCTGTTCCCGGTATGCAAATTTTCATTGCTCCCACCTTCATCGCTTGTCACTCGACTTGGCACCTATTCCCAATTAGGCAACAACCCCTTCCTTTTCCCCAGTTTCACGGCTCCTTTCTCTATACAAATTTGATTACTCTTTTATGACACATTTCTCCTCCCTCAGGTACTTTCCATTTAATTCCTTCTGTATATCTATTCTTATACATCCCATAAACATTTATACAGACCCAATTAAATAATTTTTTTGTTAGTGGAGAGTTCTGGTTGATCAAAGTCACTCAAGATTTTGCCAATCGTGAGGGTCGGTTCTAAGGCGCCGGCACCATACCAATCCTGCAGTAGGAAAGTTGACATAAAAGATGGTAGCAAAGCTCGAGCTGGTTGGAAAGGAGATTAGAGTAGATCTATAAGAGGACAAATATGTCGAAGAGAAGAGGAAGGTGCACAAGCAGTAGGTCTAATGTGAAGAGCATTGGTGTTGTACCTCTGGCCAAGAAATGGCTGAGAAATTTGGAAGTTAAGAAGATAGATAACTTACTTCTTGAATTTACTATGGGTATTACAAATAATAAGAAGGAATTGAAAGAGATTGATATAAAGCAAGACCAGAAGCAGGAGAATCTCATGCAGACTATTTTGGAAATTATGCGAGAGATTAGAGAACAAAGTAAGAGGAGATCTCATGATACATATTTGGAGAGAGAGGCAAGAAAGGATGAGTTGGTTTTGATTTTAGAGGCTTTAAGAAAAGTTAATGAAATTTAAAATCTCTTTATGTACATACTAGTCTTCTAGTTTCTTGTTAAATATGAAAGTACTCCAATAGGTTGGAGGTTCTAAAAGCTCATCCTTAATCAACTCTTTTCCTACTATATCATCTTGTACAGGACTTGAAATGTCAAAAAAACTTTATTATGTGAGACTTCTGAAGACTTACTTGAGCATTATAAAGAAGTACAGTAACACTGAACTATAGCTCAATTGAATGCAGTAAATGTTTTAGATTTTTATCATAATCAAGAGAACTAAACATATTCAGTATCTCTTTAAATGCCTACTCTATCACAAACCTCAATTGAGATATAGATTGATTCTATAGCTTCTAATGTTCAGTTACTTGTACTCATTGATAGGGTAAATGGAGGAGGTTGCTGATACTATCAGCAGGATCACTATAGACTTGAAGAGGTATACAATCCGGAGCATGTGCATAGTATTGCAAAAGGGTGGGTAAATTAGACTCTTTCTATAAAAAAGAGTTGTTTTTATGCCCATCAATAGGGCTAAACTAATGACTAACAAGACCGTCCGGTATCATAATTACATGATACTTCAGGCAATAATTTCACTGCTATCCATTATAGCATGTCCAGTGACAAGGGGTAGGCTTTGCAATTGCACAAATAGTTCCCTTGATAAATTCCCATATAGTAGAAATTGCCCCTTCTGTTTTCCTAATTGCACTTATGTATATTGTAGCTTTTCTGTAGTCAATCATCTATCATCCTATTCATAGAGATGTTTCCACTTTGAGAGAATAATTGACTGCAAAGTAGTACAAATCTGTAATATATACTCAATTAGCTATTTAAACTACATAGTCTAATGACAGAGACAATTTGAATATGATTGGTAGGCAAGTAACATGCATAAAGCAGTTTTCGGATCCTTGATTATTCCATTATCTACTCTGACTATATCTAGTAACCATAAAGCCTAAACTAGCTCATCAACCTCTGTTTTTGTGAAACTTTTCATTTATAAGTCTTTATACACTAGTATCCACTTATATGTGGAGATACTTTCAATACTAATACTTACCGGAACAAATTTCTCTACTTCTCTTCCCCTAGTGATTCTAGATTAACTCTTCCTCCCTCCCACACAGCTCTACTCTGCTAAACTTTGTCCTAAGTCATGGCAGCTCGTAAATGCTACAAGATTGCAAGCTTATTGGATATTCTAGTCCTGCAGGTATCTTGCAGCAAGTATTGAAAGTAGAGAGCTCTGAACTTGAGTAAACAATTGACGTATAATATATGAGTTAGACATGATGGCAAAACAAAAAATTTCATCTACATATCTGTGAGTTACAGGGCCACTAAGATTCCTAAACATGTACTGTCAACTTATTTTTTATATTTAAGTCTTTGTTTATTAACTCCTACCTTTGTCTCTTATAGCAAACATTCTATTATGCAGATACTTTAAGGTACAGGTTAAGGGCAAAGATTGTTAGTACAATTATAGTAGAGTCTTGTTACATTATAGAATTTATATATTTAAGGTAGGTGTAGTTTAAAATATCTACCATGAATTTGGCCTTCAGTAAACTATTATACACTCTTCCTGAAATATCGAATACAATAAAAATAGAAATAAAAACTCCACCTGATTGTACAAATCAAGAAGAATAATTTAGGGATTTTCCAAATTTAATTTAACTACTTAGGAGTTTTACATAATTGTTTGAAATAAATCAATTATGACTGCAGTATAACGTAAATCACAGGTTTTCGGGACAATATGGTGCATCGGAACAGAGTTCTAATTACGAAAGTAGAAGAGAAATTCAAATGTAACTTTGCAAGAAAAAATCCTAAAAATATTCCAAAACTACTCTGGAAAAGAGAAAATATAGGAGAGGAGGTAGTAGAAGGAGGAGGAAGGTAGAAGGAAAACTAGATTTTTAAACAAATTAGGTATAGTTAAAAGTAGTAATGTGAGGAGAAGAGGGAAACAAACCTGGAAGAAAAAAAAAAGAAGTCAAAGGCTAGTGCTTTGAATGTAGCTTCATATGGAGTAGGCGGTCTGGCATATGGGTGCGGGTAATGAGAGGTTGGAAGGGAGTATCAGAGGAGTGGTGGTGGCAAGATGTGTGCGTATTTTGACAAGGACTCCAGAACGCATTGGAAACCATCTTAACAGTCTCTACTGTGGCCAGAATTGGAGAGGTTAGTATAGCTTCTGGGGATAAAGCAAGCTGAATATGTTGAGACTCTCAGGGGAGTAAAGGTTCTGAGTAAAAAGTGCCCGGTAGGGTGATGGAAGTGGTAGTTTTTTTCTTCTATTGCTGTGGCTTTTTGGGACGACTGTTGAGCTCTTCGCAGGCTTTTCACAAACCAATATGCTCCTTGTCTGGCAGAATACGGGCCTTTGAGAGCTGCTTCCTGTCTGTCTGAGTATTGTAGGTCTTTTTCTGCTGTAAGCCATCACACACCTTTTCCCTGATCTCTTTCTCAGCCATAGAAAATAGAGCTGCATGGCTAAAAGATTTAAGGATTCCCTTAATCTTTTTAACTGAAGTCCCATTATTGATAAGTTGGTTTGCAGCGTGTCGCTGACTGTGTATATCTCGTGAGCTTTTTGGTATGCGGAAGGTTTCAGAAGGGAGGGTGGAGTTTGTTGAAAATGAGTTTCGGTTGTCATCTCCAGGCTTGAGCTTGGTGCATACACGCTATGAATTAAATGGTACAATACCAGTAGTAGCGAAGAACTGCTCAATATTTCGCTTAGTAATTGCTAGAATGTGAGCATCTTGTAGCAGAGGTATAAAAACTGACTTCTTGATTCCCTCCTCACTATCCCGGCTATAGTTGTTGACCCCACAGCTATAGGAGTTCTGCAGTGGGCTAAAAATTCCCACATCTAAGGGTTGAAGAAGGTGTGTTGAGTGCGATGGAATACAGAATAGGATAATATTCTTTTGCTTGCAGAAGTTGACAAACTTCCAGGTGATATGGGAGCCATGTCCATCTAGTATGAGTAGTCATGGGAGGAGGGCTATGGAGGCTGTACATAGCTCAAATAATTCAGTAACCCATTTTAAAGCAACTGCATCATCTGTCCCCGTGGAGGCCTT
>NW_003298755.1:703634-710004 GCF_000151645.1 Tuber melanosporum
TTGGGGTCCGAGGTCGGAGAAACTTATTCAAAGATTACGACCCTAGGTGATGAAAAGCAGTAATCAGTTATCGTAGTTGTTAAATTCGTGTACCAGCCCTTGTATTAAGCACTGCCTTTACTAATCACCATGGGCAGAAGTACGTAACCAGCTTTACAAATTGTTTCAACCCCAGTTACCAGTTCTCGATTGCCTTCATGAGTGACTCGGGGGTTTCTTCGCTTTCAGTGATAGATAACCTTCCCTCGTGATGCAATTCCCATCAGAAACCCTTTCTCATCCATATTGAAAATCCAAAAGGGCTTCAGATTGTGTGCTTGAATGATTTGGGAGAGTTTAGAAAAATTGTCTTTTAATAGCTGTGGACAACTGGCATGTACCCTCTGATGGTTTAATTTTGTATTAAACTTAGTAGCCATATCAGGATGACGGTCCAGAAATCTTGTAATTCAATTTTTCCCTAAACTCTTTTGCTTATCTCCCATTCTCTTTGCATAGAGACATAGCGCCATGCTTTTGACCATATCTAACTGTAGTGGAAAACCCCGGTTATCCTGCTCCTTACACCATGTCACAATCGCTTTCTCCTCCAAGTTGGTAGTTAACTGGTTATTCACCGGTGCGATATGGTGACTGGTTCTCTCTCCAGTGTAGCAGTAATAGAGAGTCAATTTTGGAATATCAAAAGCCTCTGCAGCAGCCCCAATGCTCACCTGCCAAACTTCCTTTAGAGACCAAATTGCAGCAGTAATATGTGTCTCATGAGCTATAGTATCACGCTTCTTGACCTTCGGTATTGTTGTATTTTGGTGGCAGTTGTTGGGTTTTCGAGTGGGGTAACTACATTCTGAGGTTGTTTAATTTTAGCGAGGTTATGCCATTCTGCTTCCGGGTGATGTTCTGGATTCACGTGATTTACGTTAGATGTAAACAAGTAATACGTAAAGTGAGAGTTTTTTGTTGCCAAGAAATTGAATTTAGTAAATTAATAAACTGATTTAATTACTAAGACTGAAACTAAAGTAGTTGTTAAACTATAATATTATAAGCTTGTATGTTTTCAATAAATAAATTATATTAAAACATAATATATACTAATTATAGTATAGTGACAAGAAAAAAGTCCAGGCGATATAGAGTAGTGTTGCTGGGACAATTAATGTAGTAAGTTGAAGATAATAATAAATGTTAAGTGACATTATAACTGTACAAGTTTGTAGAACCTTTAGCTATTTATTGATATGCTTCAAATAGATCATAAGATAGTATATAGATAAAATTGCTTTAAATTAGAAGTTTGGGAAAAATGAGATCTATTTTTCAATGAGATAAGATAGATTCAAAAGTGGCGATTTTACTCTTTTTTAAGGCAAAAAAGAGCAATCACCTAGATTTTTGTCTAGTTACTGTTCTTTATATAGTCACTAGATATAAGCCTAGTTGATTATATGATTTGAAACACAGTCTGTACACAGAAGGACTATTACACGACCCTGAAACAACAGTAGAAAAATATAATATTAGAAATTCAATAAAATTAGTAGATTGTATACCACCCATTTGTCTTAATTACAATAGCCACCTAAGCTAATATCTATTACTAAAGCTCATTGTAAAAGCTATTTGAAATTGTAGCTCAGAGAGAAGGTAAGACCTCAGCCAACCAATCACGTACTTTCTCAAATCTTTTTTTTTTTGGTGTTTAGGATCTCTACATAGTCTTTGTAGAGATATTGTTTAAGCTGTACCTAGTGAAGTATACTAAATTGGGTTAAGATTAGATAAGAGTAGTGGATAATCTTCCAGATCTATAATATTTTATTCCAGACAGGCTAAGGTATTCTTTGATGTATAAATCTATATATTATCCTACTAAAATAGTAAATTGTCTCACTCCCAGTAATTAATTATCTCTTTCATAATAGATCCTAAAACACATTCTAGTACTCAAATATTAACATTCCTGCTTATAAGTACTACACTAATTGAAACCAATGGCCTTCAGTAAAATAAAATTGCACTTCAAATGGAAAGTTATGGTGTTTGAATATAAGACTTCCACATCAGGACATGATGACTTTACATTGCTCTTGTTTGCCATTCCTGTTAGGAGTACCCTGACATGATACCTAGAAACTATTCTGAGTAGGGTACTCTAACTCAGAATTGGAATTAATAGTTTGTAATACTTCCATCTGGCTCCGTTATGGGGCCTGGATGTTATTACATTTATTAATATCAGTTGTGTCCTATGACTATAATGTTACAAAAAGGAAGGTGTCAGAATAACATCATGTATATTACTACCTTCTGTCCAACAGTAGCCTATTTGCTGGTTATATGAGAGGTGACCTCGGGCAAGGTCTAGGAAGTGAAACACAACCAGTCGGTCAAATACTCTGAGAGTTACTAGGTTTCAAAGATGGGACATCTTTAATATGTGCCATGAGTAATAGGACATGATTTCTACAAAGATATAATAGCTAACATTGAATGATCTGTTGCAAGAGGTTAATATATTTACATCTACCTGTATAACCAAGAAGAGTTTAGAACTACTACAAGCACTATTAGAGAAACGGAAGATATTCACGGAGTGTTATAACCATGTGGGAAGGTATTCCAGTTGAGACAATTATTACTAATATCCTACTACAAACAACTTCTACTATATAGGACAACCCAGAGTTGCTGACAGGGGTATTGTAACTGTATCCTATAAAAGAGCTTCTTCTTTATATGAGGAAAGTTATTGGAGAGGATTCTATGGGGTAGTTGTTGAGCTATCATAAATGGAAGTCTTTGACTTCTCTCAAAATCAGAAAATGCAACTCTCTGATGAAACTGATCTTCTCGTTAACGGAAAGGCAATTGGAGCTGATACAGCATGAATTAAGCACTATGCCATACTTTAAAAGCTCCGAATATTGAGAAAATACTACTAGAGAATAATGACACTCTTGAAGAAATAAAATAGTAATTACCCAATGAGGTATGATGGTTTTCAGAGTTTTCAGATATCACCAGCTTTGTAGAATAAGTGTTGTTGTGACCTACTAAGAAGAGATATGTGAGCTGTATGAATGATTGACATGATATGCTAGCGCTCAGACATGAGATATAAATATTAAAGTGTCTTTCACGCTTTTAAATAATATCAAGTAATAGAGACGAGACCTGAACAGTAAAATATTGTTAACACAATTCTGTTCTGCTTTACTTTACTCTAAGTAGTTATCAACAAAATGAGTATACATTAAATCTACCTACAGTTACTCGGCAGAAGTGTTCATGATCTGAGACAATGTTTAATTGCGGTTGTGTCATATGCTGGGGCAGTGTCGGTGGGCCTGCCACCGGGTGTGCGCATGCATGAGTTCAAGTTCAGGATCAATAACCACTGACAACTCTCAATATTCAATGGTCAATTGACCTGCCATAAATTAAACTAGCTAATATTTTGTATAACCTCCCCTGGCTTCCAAAACTGCAGCCACCCTATCAGGTATTGATTTCCACAACTTCTCAAAAAGCTCCTCAGGAATTGTCTTCCAAGCTAATGGTAATTTATGTGCAAGTCTTCTCCTAACCGCCTCTTTTCCTTTTGGTGTATTTGCAATCCTTGGATACTGCTGGTGCAATCGCTTTTTAAGCTCAACCCATTCATGCTCTATAGAATTTGAATTAGAGGAATAAGGAGGGTAGTCCACAACCTCAATACTGTTTCTCTCTAACCAATTCATAATACCATACGCCTTGTAAACAGGAGTATTATCTTGCTGAAAAAGAACATCTTCAAGTTGTATACTAAAGGAAATCATTTGATGAATAACAGGAAAAGGATATCTTCTCAAAAGTCTAACATATCTGGTCTTATTGATAGTTTGAGTAATAGGAACTAATAGACCTTTTCTTTTACCCCAAAAGCACCCCTAAACAATAAGTGAGATTCCCTTAGCCAACTACATCTCTGTGGGTTCTCTGAATACTCACTGTTGCTTTGGATTCTTAGATTTCTCCACACTGCACTTATCACTCCAAATCACCCTTTCAAAATCCTCAGCTGTCCAGTGCCTATGAGCTGTAGCCCATCTCAATCTCTTAGCCACATGATCAGGCTTTAGCCTAGGTCTTGACTTGGCTAGCTAAATTTTAATGTTTGTTTCTCTGAGTACCCGGTCTACTGTGCTGGTAAATTTAGTAGGCAATCATATCCAGTCACTCTGGATAGCACAAAGAATTACCAGTATCAAGAGAAATACAGGGTGCTTAGTAATCACTAAAGTGATATCTGGTCATTTTCTGGTCAGACTTGGCTGCCTGTATAATTGTATGATACTGTTGACTACTTAAAATGGGGGTGCAACCAGGGCGAGAGAGATTTTCAAGAAATTGGTGTTCACATGCCTGGACAAGAAAGCTCTTAACTCTTGTTCTTAGGCATCTAATAATTTGAGCCACCAAGGCAATATTCCGGTAGATGTAGAAAAAGGCGATTATTATGCCTTTCTCTGCGAGGCTCATTTCTCTCCACATAGTTTTAGGTGAGGGTTATTTTTTTGCGGCATACTTTGTATTTCCAGAACGCTTAACCATTAGTAAAAAAAGTTAGAGAAAATTAATAAATTAATTAATTGGGTAAAGGAGGCTTCGGTAGGTGTACATTTGTGAATGGTCACTTCGCGATGTGGTCAACAGTCATGATCAACTTTATACTTCGTTGAATGGTTGAATTTTGGTGAGGCAGCTTAGTCATCTGAGACCGGTTTCACACACACTTCTGCTGAGTGACTGTAGACAAATCTCTCTCTATAAAAAGGAATCTTGATTGGCTTAGAAGATTCTGAGTCTGTACAAGTCATCTCTACATAACAGTCTATTGTCAAATCTCCTGGTTACCAAGGCTCCATATCTATAAATACAACTTGGTCTGTAATACATTCTTATTGCATGATGGTACTTGGCTACTTTGGATCCCATTATAAACCTCTTACATACAATTTTCTCCTGAGACAAGAGCTTTATAGTCTGAATTAGAGAAAAACATATAGTTAAAACTCACAAATAGATTAGAGGAAGTGATTCCATGAACACCTCTGCCAATAACAACTCAGCAACCTTTAGTCACTCAATGTCTCTACTTTCAAATTTAAGGAACCCAGTTCCCAGTTATGTTGGCAATACCTCTACAGTAATTACTACATCTTGAGCAGCTACACCAACTCTATGAAGTACCGCAACCTATCAAAATACTCAAACAGCAGAATAGACATGACTAGGAGATTGGGTCAGAATTATACTTGGACAATTATGTGAAAATCTTAAAGAAAGTATTGATTTAGCAAATATTGAATTTTGAACTTTTACTATCCTTATGTAATCCAATGTGGGATAGCTAATGAGTATCCAACAGCAATTGTTTGAAGGACAGGAGTTATACCACAATGACATTACAATTATGCGATGTCAGCATACTCTAATGGAGGGTGAAATCTGCGAAATCCAAGCAGGAGAGCTGTGGTAAGAACTATGAGACTAGCAAAACAAGATACTTAACATGACTATTATCAGGGGATTATAAGCCAACTGCAACAACAGGTCCTGCAAAGAAAGCTTACCTTGGAATAGGCTTCTCAGGGCTCCCTGAGGTAACAGATTCAATAGAAGAAACTTTTTCAGACCATCATAATGAACATGGAGGCCAGAATGGAAAGAGAAGTTGACAGTTACGGTCAATTTATTGGAACTATTTATGGTTTATTTTTCTTTTATCTTTTTATATCTGCTATTATTTGTATTTAAGCTACACAAATCACGTCAGCTACCATTATGTAGACCTAACCCTCTACAACTATTGGGGCCATGGTAGCCAGAAGAGAAACCTTTTGGCCTAAGCGAGTAGTTAGAAAAAACTCCCTCATACAGGAACCTGCAGTGCATATTGCCCGAAAATAACACTCAAGTAACTAGAACCAAGGAAACCCCCTACCCTGATAGATGATACCTCTCAATATACATGAAAGAAAAGCCCCCAAATAAAGGAAACCCCACAACCTCATGATCTAGGTCTATAACCATGTGGCTTAGGTGACTGGATTCATATAGCTGCAGAAACCCACTGCTAGAAGGCTTCAACTTCCGGCAAAACAATATAAGGCAACTCAAAGAATAAATTGATATTTGTATCAATGGAGAAGGGAATTGATGCCAACCTAGTTCAAAATAAGAACTAAGTGTAACGAGACTCTGATGAGAACTATTACAGTTATCCAAACCTATGCCCATACAGGTATTAACAGACTACCACATTAGCAATAACTGTAGACAAGATCTAAAAGGAGTAAGTCGCTCCAAGAGAACATAGTCCAAT
>NW_003298755.1:710587-718934 GCF_000151645.1 Tuber melanosporum
TGGAGGTAACAAGATGTTACTGGACTATGATATGGCATTGAATGATAAAAGATCTCAAGGAGAAATCTATACATTCGTACTAACCCTATAATAACTAGAAGAGTCTAGACCTCTAAGAAACGCTATTACACAGGCCAATGGACTTCAGGTGGTGTTACAACTGGGTTCAGGAATGTGTTAGGGTTGCGAGAATAATTTACTACACTAGACCTACAATTCAAATCCTGTTACCCTGAGCAACCAAGAGTTTCTGACCCCTGAATTATCTGTCAATCCAGTAGAATAGCTTTCTGCAAATTAGTAGGGAGTCTTCAGCAAGAAATCTCTAGGTTGGATATAGGGTTATGGAAGTTCAAAGTCAGACGATATAAGAAGTTTGCCATCAAGACTACCTCTGCAGATACAACCTACAGATGAAACTGATCCACTTATGAAGGATGGAGACAATTGGAGTCAACACAGTTCAACTTAAGAACTAGGCTATAAGTCTAACGACTCTGATAGTCGGATAATTACTATTGGGAACAGTATAGTTCCTGGTTAGTTATATTGTAATGACTGAAGAGGGTGTGGTGATTTTCAGGGTCTCCAGGTATTCACATCTTTGAAGAATACCAGATATTACAAGTTATAATTTGAGAGGTATGTATTGTTATATAATAGATAGATGTATTCTGCGAACACTCAGAGGAGGAATATATATATCAAAGTTCTTTGCAAGCTTAAGACATCATCAAGCAAGGAAGAAGAGACCTTATTAATATATTATTGTTTTTACAATTGTATTCCTATTCAGGTATTCTACTTTACTCTTAGTAGTCATAAAACAAACGAGTGAAATCTGAGCCTCCCTAGAAAAAATCTGTCTACAGAAACAAATCTTGGTTAGACTCGACAACTCTGAAAATTATTCAGGGTGGCTCCACCTAGCAGTTATAAAACCAAGCTACCCTACCTTGCAAGCGCCTTGTTGCAAAGGACTTCGGGAGAAGTTGATAGATTGTTTGTCATGAGAGACTACATAGGGTACATGAATCTCAGTTTATGGGGATTACTCCCGTACAACTTGTTGAGGTCCAAACAATCTGTAACTTGGGGGTGTAGTAGCTAGCACCAACCTTCAGTCCTGTTATAGGTCTCTAGCATCATGGGCTATAGCCTGGAGTGTTACTGTAAGTCTAGTAAAGGTCTACAAGTAGAGCCCCTCGTATAACTCTGTAGACATTCAACCCGTCGGTCGGATTGAAAGCTGTCTGCAGGATACAGAAGAGAGTAGAAATGAACCAGGAGAATAGCCTCCAGGTAGCATTATGCAAAAAGAAACATAGCCAGCCCAGTAATACTACATTGGACTTGGAAGTAGTATGTGAGGTTACTGGAGGCCTATAGGTGAGGTAATCGAAGTCAATTGTTCTGAAAGTGTAATAGTATTGGAGGATTGTTAAGGACTCTGAGACACAAGTCTGAGGTCAGGATGGGGCCGCTTCTAGGAGGGTTGACTCTGGATAGCACATATTAGTAGTCAATCACTCAAGGGATCAATAGAGCAAGCTAGATGGCCATCATCTGAAATGATATATAATGGAGTAGAACTGCATAGATATTCAGTGGCTGTAGATGCTTGTAGCAGACTTAGTGTATATGGGTAGAAAGTTCCATAGTTGGTATTACATCCAGTCGGGCATGACAGCTCCCTACTGTCATGTCCACAATAACAAGAGTTTTTACTCCTGCAGTTGCATTGGAGACACAGCAGCTAAAACACTTCTGTCATGTAGATGTTAGCAGACCATGACATAGTCTAGTTCATTACAGCTGTTCTTTGGTCCGATCTGTGGAGGTTAGTTATGCAACTCAAGGGAGTTGGGTTCTCTTGAATGCAGAGTAGTGATTGGGAGCTACTGGTGGTACATGAAATCTACTTAAGTATATGCGAGTTCTCCTCTGCTCTAGAAATCAACTACCTCTCATGATTACAACTTAATTTATTAAAGCTGTGACTTAAGAACATTATGTTTTACTGCTTTATTTCTTCAAAATCTAGTGCTGAGACTTTGAAAATTTGTTATATTTATGCACAGATAAATTCATCTCAGGGCAGTTGCAATCTCGGGATTCATCTTCCTAGATGGAGTCCTCATTACACTAGGCAGTAGTCTAAAAACTCTGAGTATGTTCGAAATACTACTGGAGATAATAACACTCTTGAGGAAATAAAATAGTAATTATCAGAACAGGATGTAATGGCTTTCAGGGTCACTACACCTTTGCATATTTGGAGAATACATGACCTTGCAACATAACTTTAGAGAGGCACATAATTTGCATGAGAGTTAGATGTATTATGTGAAGACTTAGATGCTAGATAGAAATATTGAAGTTCCTCTCAAGTATTTAGATATCTTGAAGAAATAAAGAATAGACCTTAACAATAGAAAGGTTTTGGTATTGTAATCTTCCTAAATAGGAAATAAATTTCAATTACTAGAGGTGCAGTGGAGATGGTCAATGATCTTTGATTTTTAATATTTATTTACAAATGATTTCTTTATCCTCATGTTTTACTTTAATATATTATGATCTCCATTTTAGCAGCCACTATAAATTTTCTGCTACTTTCAAATATGGTTTCTTAATATTACTTTTTACATTTTCAAACCTCCTGTTTTCTAACCACATTCACAGGTTCTAATATATTTGAATATTCTATGAATATAATTATATTTGCATATACTCTAATCATTTACAAACAAGCCTGAGTTACTATTGTAAATAATGCATCGAAATATTAGTATATTACCTGTTTGTGCAGCTTATTAAGTATTGTCTTTAAACCTGGTTTCTACTACTTAGAAATTTCATAATTTACAGGTACTCAAAAATCTTATAATAGAAGGTTAATCCCTCTTTATGCATAACACAAACCCGACTTTTTTTAAACGAAGAATATCAGAATCTCTGTTGACTTCTGGGCTCTGAATTTATTGATTTAGTGAACTCTTTAACTAGAATATATTCAAATTTTTTATTAAAGAATTATTGGATAGCAGAATAGCAGTTTTCAATAGCTGATTTCTGCAAACCTTCTTGTAATGTTCAACTTTAGTACTATCAAGAAGTAGATTTTGATATAGTATATTAGATTCTAGCTAGACTTTGCATATATATATCTTACCAGAAACTCAAATGGGCAAAATTACTATAAGTAAACACTTGGATAGCATTGCCTAAATATAATATTATTATAAAGTAAACAGTAAAAGTATACCATAGTAAGATTTCCATAGTTTTGAAGTTTTTTGAGCAGATTTTGAATCCATTTAGTACAATATACTCTTCTTTCAAGTTCATATATGTTTTTAATGATACAGAGGTCTGGTGAAATTTGCAGAGTAAATATAGCAAAGATTTATTATTAAAGTTGAGCTACTACAAGTAAGAACCTGACTCTTGGACCTTGACTATGAAATATTAGTTTTCGCCAAGCTGCTTGACTGGCTGTGTAGAGTGTATATCTAATAGCTCAGAAAATATTTTTTGGAGCGCTATCTACTTCTGTAGCAGCTTCTATATGCAAAATACTCAAAACATGCACAATTTACTTTTTATCATGTAACATCACTTTACTCTCTTGTAGTCATATAATAATAGTTAAACATTAAGTATTTGTTAAACTATTTCAGTTTGTAGTAAATTGTTCTCCCTGTTTTATTACTTCTTTGTACCATGAAAAGCATGACCGTTCACCTAGTACAATTAATAAAAGATTGGATAAAATATTATAAATACAACTTGGTTGAAAAATATTAATTTATATATTTAACTAAGTAACACTAAATAGAATTTTCCTAGCTTTAGATTAATATTAAATTTTTTTTTTTTGAATTAGTGGAATCATTTAAAAAGGTTATTGACATAAAACTCATTGTATCATATCTCAAAACTTTTTCAAACTTAGTTGTTTTGGTTGCATCTCATTTTCCCAGCCACAGGAAAAAAGCACTAAAGTCAGGTTTTCAGTTTTCCAGCCTCATGTAAAGTTTTTGGAAATAAGAGACTTTACAGTCGACAAATCCAGAGTCATTTTAACTATCTTGGCATGTATATGCCAAGTATTGTATTATCCAGACCTTGATTTTACTCCAGCATATGAGCAAATTCAATGAATTTGACCTCTACAACTTCAGCTCCAATTATTTCCATGAATCTTATTTTGTTTGAACTCTTTTCGTCCTAATTCGTTAATCCTTGGTCCAAGCAAATGAATGACCTAGTTTTTGGATTGTTTGAGTTGGAGTTGGGCCTTACTGAGCTTGAAGTTTATAAGTATGTATCAGAGTATACAAAGAGCCGCTAGAGAGGGCAGGAGGACAGATTGATTTGAAAGAACTCGCACCTGAAGCATGGAAAACCTACTTCTGGTAGTGTATTCCTATATTTGATTTCTGATTGAATAAATAGCAAAGTAGCCGGATTGAAATCAGAGGGTGTCCAAGTGGACTATACACTGGGGACTTCTGGTTTCAAGTCAACTACATAGGTATAGAAAATGGTTTATAACATTTCAATTAGATTTTCAAGGGAAGAAATAGAGCGTCTAGCAAATTGTCTTGCTATTCCTGGGAAGATAATTGCTGATAATGGGATCTAAGAGCATGATGGAGTTACTCTTTGTATGTTACTTGCTTGACTTTCTTGTCCTCATCAATTAGCAGATATTTATCTGCAATTTGGGTTGAAACCAGAAAGAGTTTCATGTATCATGAATACACTTTTACAATTCATCTTTGAGAGCTAGAAGTATCTTCTGTTTTTTGATGCTGGGCAGCTTATACCGGAACAATTGGCAATTTATAGCATTGCAATTAAAGATAAAAATGCTTCCTTGGAAACTTGTTAGGGATTCATTGATGGGACTTTGAGGCAGATTGCACAGCCTATATATGGTCAAGAGTCTGTCTACAATAGATGGAAGAAAAAGCACTGCTTGAAGTATCAAACTATTATTTCACCTGATAGTATTATTGCCCATTTATATGGGCCTGTTGAGATTTGTATGCATGATGCTACAGTGTGAAGAGAGAGTGGTATAGCGGAAATATTGGATACTTATGCCTATGTCCCCAATAGAACACCTCTTGTGGTATATGGTGATCCTGCATATAGTATTAATAATCATCTAATATCTCTCGTTGATGGTGCCACTATTGCAGCAGATGAGAGAGAATAAAATAAGTCTATGTTACAGGTTAGGATTGTGGTTGAGTGGTGTTTTAAAGAAGTTTTACAACCTTTTTCTGCCTTAGACTTTACTCATACCAAGCATATGCTGATATCTCCTCTTAGCTTATAGTGTTCTGTGACTGTTCTTTTTTATCATACACATGTTTGTTTATACAATCCTCAGATACCTCAATACTTTGCTCAACAGAACCAGCTAAATTTTCCTTTTTCACTTGATAAATATTGTCCTGAAGATCAAGCTGTATTATTAAAACCTCCAAGCTTGGAGGAGTACTTTCATTTTATTGAGTAAACTAAGTATTGTATAGTATGAGTTACAAATGAGTAGCTGTCAAGGATCTAACCTGTTTACTTTTATCTCTTCTCTTATTAATTTTCTATCTTTACTTTTTCCCGATTGTTCTCACATCCTCTTCATAGTCCTTGACTCCTAGTTCTCCTACCAGTCCATACTTTCTCCTGGCAGTCCTCATCTCTTCCCACCAGTCTTCACCTCCTTCCGGCAGTTCTCACCACTTCCTGGTAGTCCTCTCCTCCTTCCTGGCAGTCCTCCTCTCCTTCCTGGCAGTCCTCCTCTCCTTCCTAGCAGTCCTTCTCTCTTTCCTGGCAGTCCTCCTCTTCTCCTGGCAGTTCTTACCTGCTCTCAGCAGTCCTCATCTTCTTTTAGGAGTCTTCACTCCCTCCTCTCTACAGCCCTCATCTTCTTTCAGTAGTCCTTAATGCTTTCTGGTTGTCCTCATTCTGTCCAAGCAGTTATTACCCTCTCCCGGCAGTTATACCACCTGGCAGGCCAGACCCTGCTCCGATAATTCTCACTGTTAAAAATACAGCTTCGGATAATTTCGTTTCAGGTTCTTTTATTCTGTAGAAGTGAGTGTATTTAGGAAGGAATGTATTAGAGCTACATGAAAGATGGTAACACGAATGGATGTGGGATAAGGTTATGACTGTATGGTCAAAGATGGCAGAGAGTAGGTATTTATGGGAAGTATTTCTTTTGTCCAGGAATTATGCAGAACATTCATTCTTTTGTTATCGGGTAAAGAGTTAACAGAAGGAAGTGGATATCAGAAGTGATAAATGGATAGAAGCTTCAGAATAATGCTATGTTTCTCATATATATTTCTGTCACTACTATCAGTTTAAGGAGCAAGATAAATACAACTAAGTTACTCACCATTCTCCCATACTGACCTCTATCATGGTAGTATTATTCCTTTTAAGGATAGTAGAGAGACTATCATTGACTCCTGTCAGAAAGTCTTAGCACCATTCCATCCAACAGCTATCAACAGCAGTCTAACTGGATAACTGGAAGTACTGAAAATATGAAAAAAAAAAAAAATTTAAGCACACAATAGTGGTTGAAAAAAAAGAAAAAAAGTTTAAATACAAGGATTATAATTAGAAAACTGTAAATCAAGATTACCAACTTATTGTGATGAAATAAGAGACTGAAGTAGTAACTGAAAAGATTTATTCGTATGTTGATTCCTTTCAATCAATGTATCCAATTTTCTTCCTAGCTCTTGTTGCTGGGCAGTCTTTTCCCTCTCTCATTCCTCACACTCCTCTAACCTCCTTCTCAAATCTACTGTCTTTTCATGTAAACTATCAATAACTCCAGCTACCTCTTTAGTAAACTGATTCTTAGAGCTTAATTTGGGTTGCGGAGGTTGTAGTATTGAGTAGTTACTACCACTATTACTTGTATGGTGGAGTGGTGACTTGTTTTGCTCCTGTGATGCTTCCAGATTTCTTTTCCGAACTAGTCCTTCCAATGAACTCTGCTATAACCTCTTTTCATTCTCTCTTTTCTTTGCCATCTTAGCCTTTGCTAACATCTTTATATCACTATTGGTTAATATTGACTTATAGTGGAGGAGAATATCATCTAATCGTTCAATATGCTCAATAATTTCCTCATTGGAACTGGTCTTTGGTTTTGATCATGGTGCTGCTTCCTTATATTGTATTTGCAATTTAGATTTTAATTTATAATTTATTAACTATTGTTTAAATAGTACTAACCTTATACCACATAATTAGTTTCTCCATCTGGTCCTTACATAAGAACCATGACCTGCTCATTCCATATTGAGTCAGATTTTTAGAAACCACCTTCCATCACTCTTCCTTTTGTCCAATCTGACTCAAAATTGGGTCATCTGCTTGAACTCGACAGGTAAAAGCCCAATCTTCCCATGGCTGCCAGGCCAAATCCCACTTCTGCTTCCCCAGTGGTGGTGTTTCTTCCTCCTGCCAATGTCGCTCTTGATTTCTCCAGTGATGATGAGAATGCCCACTGATTGGAGCTATCGCAGGATCAGACATGGGTACAAATGGGAGATCTGTAATAGGAGTTCGTGGTTTGAGAATATGGTTAATATTCATTTCCAGATAATTGTAGTTCTAGTAATACACATTTAATGAGATTGTTATAACACCATGTTTATTCACTAACATTTTGGCCAGATATCATATGTACTTTAGCAACATCTACCGCAAAGTCAACGATACATCAGGATGTAAAATCCTAGTTCTTGGCAGACCGGAATGCTGGATGCATCCGCCGTAAATTTTCTATTTATTGAGCTTTCAGGCCCTTTTCCGGGGCCTGGGGGTTCTGGGGTTTATGAATATGACCAACTAGGATCATGGTATGGAAGTCACAACCTTTGTATGAGTAGATTGTCGATCAACCGGGGAGTAAATTTCTTTTGCTTTTTCAGTAGGATATCCGGTTAGGAAAGGAGTGAACCTTTTCAATACCATGCTCTTAGAGAAAAACCTTGTGGATACCATTGACCGAGATATATATTATTGAAAAAGTGAAACCTTAGCACAGAACTACATTGCTCAGATCTTGCTTAATAGTACAGTGACTTCGCAGAAGTATTGGTGAAACTGGTCTCAGATGACTAAGCTGCTTCGTTAAAATACCACCTTTCAACAAAGTGTAAAGTTGATCTTGAGTGTTCACCCCATTGCAACCATAACCATTCACAAATCTACACCCACTGAAGCCTCCTTTACCGAATTAATTTATTTATTAATTTCCTCTACCTTTTTTACCAATGGTTAAGAGTTCTGGAAATACGAA
>NW_003298755.1:719084-751896 GCF_000151645.1 Tuber melanosporum
CAGAGAAGGGCATGATAATCAACTTTTTCTGCAGTCTCCGGAACATTGCCTTGGTGGCTCAAATTATTAGATGCCCATGGACAACAGTTAAGAGCTTTCTTGTCTGGGAATATGAATGCCAATCTCATGAAAATCTCCCTCTTCCCGGTTGCATCCCCATTTTAAGTGGTCAACAGTATCGTACAATTATACAGGCAGCCAAGTTCAACCAGAAAATGACCAAATGCGCCTTCAGGGATTGCTATCCACCCAGTGTTTTTCTTGATACTGGTAACTCTTTGTGCTACCCTGAGTAACTGAATATGATTGCCTACTAAATTTACCTGCATAGTAGACCGGGTACTCAGAGAAGGAAATATTAAAAAATCGATAGCCAAGTTAAGAGCTAGGCTAAAGCCTGATCATGTGGATCAGAGATTGAGATGGGCTACAGCTCATAGGTACTGGACAGCTGAGGATTTTGAAGGGGTAATTTGGAGTAATAAGTATAGTGTGGAGAAATCTAAGGATCCAAAGCAACAATGAGTATTCAGAGAACCTGCAGAGAAGTGGTTGGCTGATTGTGTACACCCAAAGGAGAAGGATAAGGGAATCTCACTTATGGTTTGGGAGTGCTTTTGGGGTAAAAGAAAAGGTCCATTAGTTCCTATTACTCAAACTATCAATAAGATCAGGTATGTTAGACTTTTGAGCAGATATCTGTCATGAATATGGCTTGGCATAGAAAAGAATTTCACATGACTCAGGATTTCGAGTCATAGGTATGTTATTGTTTCGTGCATATGACTGATTTGGGTCATATGATTTAGTATGTTATGATTGGTTATGTTTCGCATATCACTCGAATATAAGTCATGGGATGTGCGCCTAGCGCGTATGCCTTGCGAGTATGCCTTCCAGGTATGCCTTGCACATATGATTTATGTTTTACACATAACCTTGTTATGATATCATAAGTCTCACGCATATGACTCAATCGAGTCATATGATTTGTTTATTGTGTTATGATTAGTTTATAAGTTTTTACACATGACCTTGCTATGAGGTCATGGGTTTTGAGTGTGTGACCACTTTGGTCACATAATTAGTTTATTATGATTTGGTTTTAGGCTTGTGACTACTTTTGATCACATGACTATGGGCAGGAAGAAAACTATATTAGGAGGTCGATGCGGCTGAGGAGGATAGGTTCTTCACACTTTGTTCTAAGTACTTTTCCTCCTTCTTTCACCCCATGTCAGATGTGAAGGTTTGGTATAGTTCCAATCAGAGCCCTTGATTTCTATCTCACAATAGGCTTCAAGTCATTAACTTCGAACAGCCTTCGCGGGCTTCGTTGTTATACCTCCTCCTACGTTTGCTGGAAGTCTTTTCTTCCTTCTAGTTATCTTTTCGCTTGTTCACTACGGTCGCCTCCTCACGGTCGTAATGGCTAAGTGAGCCTCCGCTTACTCCGCCACATCCACTCTATGTTCGTCAGTGGTTCTGTCTCGTGCTGCCGAGAAGAAATTTGCCCTAAAGGCCGTAGTCTCTCACTTTCGGCATCACATCTCCATTCTTTCTCGGCGATTTCATTGCGCTGAGAAAGAAATATCTTCCTTATCAGCTACCCTCAAGAATGAACGTGCCTTTAATCGTGGTTATCTCACTATGTTGGCGGCTGAAGCTTCTACGGTTATCCCTTCCTCACCTGTCTCCTTAGTTGCTTCGGTTGCTATGGTGGTCTCAATTGGGCGGGGTGGGCTAGACCCTGAGAATTTTCAGGGTCAAGCGGAGGAGCTCCCTCAGGAGAATGCTGCGCCACCGGCTATCCCAGCCCCTCCTGCAGCTTCGGCTATGGGTGGTGGTATGGGTGGACTGGTTGCTGATTCGTCAGGTCCAGTTGAGGTGCTTGCTCCTGGTGTGGGTGGGATAGATCCTGGTGTGGTGACACCAGCTACAGTGGTATCACCCCCTTCGGGGGAGAAGGTGCCTGAGTCCTCTGGGGCTGAGCCTGTGGCTGGTCGTGGTAATGCCTCTAGTGGCATCCCCCCTGTGGCAGTGGGTAGTGATGAGAGTGGCCTGTTCACACCTGTTGCTAGACCTGCACCTGGGGGTGGGAAGAGAAAGAAAAACAAGAAGCGCCGGGTCAAACAAAACCAGACCTCACCTGTGCCACTTGTCTCCGACTTGGAAGGGTCATCGCCTTCACCAGTTCGCTACTGCAAACCGGCTACTACAGAGTCCACACTGGGTTCACCGCCAGTGGAGCAGTCTGAGGAGTTGGAGGAAGAGTTGAATACCTGGACTTGTTCAGCCAAGTGCTAGCAGTTTGGGGACTATCTCGTCCTGGCTGCTTCCGTCGAGGTTTTTGGACTACGCTACCGCTGAGGTGTCCTCCCGATTCTCTACGACGTTTCGTACCCCCTTGGCTAGGGAGCCTGCGCTCTGTAAGTTGGCTTTCCCTCGAGTTTAGGTGCTTGGGCTTTTGAGTGTTTCGTTTGTTTGGAATGCAGACAGGTGCTGGGGTGGTCAGCGGGGTGTCCCAGGATCATTGAGTGAGGGTGCTCAGGTGGGTTTCTATTGTAGAGGAGGTTATTGCGAGGTTACATTCAGGTGGCCATAGTGGAATTTTTGAATTTTGTATGGGTAACTTGGCTGGTGGGTAGGCTGGGCTGAGCAGGATTTTATTTACCATTGATAGTTTTGTACTTAGTGTTCGTGTTAAGGGCATGGCGTGGGCATGTTTGAGGTACGGGGCTGGAAGTTTAGTTAGTTCGTCGTTAGTGGTATCCAGGATACGACAACCTGGGGGCTCTGCCCTGGGACTCATCGTATGCCAGTGTTGGCGGTACGAGTTTAAATGAAATTAGATTGAATTCTAAGTACTTTTCCTACTTATTATTTTAACGAATATAAAACACCTTTACTATCTTTATCTTTATTGCAACACTATCGTTACGCCCAGGAAAGTTCTTTACAAAGAAGAGTTAGAGAAAGCTGATGATAGGTGTTCCTGGTAGAAGACAAAGGTCTTGTACTATTGGTAACATAGGCAGAGGCCTCATGCTATCGTAAGACTAAGGAAAGAAACAGAAGAAGAAAAGAAGTATCGTTCCCTATCGCCAAGAACTAACTATCCAATGAGGGATCGTTATAATATTTTTTTCCTATTATTCATCAAATAATTTCCTTTAGTATACAACTTGAAGATATTCTTTTTCAGCAAGATAAGCTCCTGTTCACAAGGCATATAGTGTTATGGATTGGTTGGAGAGAAATAGTATTGAGGTTGTGGACCACTCCCCTTATTCCCCTGATTTAAATCCTATTGAGCATGTATGGGTTGAGCTTAAAACGCGATTGCACTAGCAGTATCCAAGGATTGCAGATACACCAGGAGGAAAAGAGGCTGTTAGAAGAAGACTTGCACATATATTACCATTGGTTTGGGAGACAATTCCTGAAGAGTTTTGTGAGAAGTTGTGGAAATCAATGTCTGATAGGGTGGCTGCAATTTTAGAATCAAGGGGAGGTTATACAAAATATTAGCTAGTTTAATTTATGGCAGGTCAATTGACCGTTGAATGTTGAGAGGTGTCAGTCGTTGTTGATCTTGAACTTAAGCTTCCTTGCATGCATGCCCATTGACAACTCCACCGGCACTGCCCCACCATATGGCGCAACCGCAATTAAACGTTGTCTCAGATCACAAACACTTCTCTTGAGTGATTGTAGTATGTTCTTTGTGATTTTTTAGGCCAAGAATTCTCAGAAAATTGTTAGAAAAAATTTGAAAAAATATTAGCAGATCTCAAGTAGTTCTGGCTTTTTTATAAGATTTTTTTACAATATTTTTGGATTGTTTGAGGGGTAAAAAGACTGGGGAACTCTGTGCTAAAGTGAATATTTTGTTGATTGTTGCAATGTGAAACCTTGTGATGGTATGTTTTTGCCAAGAATGGTATTATAAAGGTACCCCCCTTTTTTCCATGGTATTTGAAAGGTTTTCTCGTTAGGAAAGTAACCTCCTTAGTCAGAGGATATCCTCTTTGCTAATTAGAGGAGCTCTTTGCCGGTAGGATAGAACATATGTATAAAGCCTGCGTCCATGAGTTGAAAGAGGGAAGAAAAGGTAAAATATCATGCAACGAGCACATCTAAATATATCGATAAAGGCAATCATCACAAGTATCCTTCTAGTAGCCCAGCTGCTTCTGGATATTTTTGCAATCCATTTTTATTCTCCATTTGTTTCCTGTCACTTTTTAGATCTTCTGTATTATCTGATCTCAATTTTCTGTTCTCTTCTCTCCTTTATCCTTTCCTCTTTTTCCCTTGATCAATCACAAAGATCCCCTCCGCTCTTTATACACTCCCATGGGGTGACCCTCATGCCTCACTGGAAACCTTAAGGGTTTCGCGACAACACTTGTCTATACAATTGCCACATCCCTTTTTTATGGTACCAACACTTTCAACCCGCGCAACGGCCTTTTTCAACACACCCTCCCATCACATATGTAAGAAAACTCAACAGAAAAACAAAGAGCCCCGAGTCCAGCATCGCAATCATAAAAGCTCGTGACAACTCATGAAGGGAATGGTATCTAAGATCGTGATGGTGGGCCAATGGGTATATCCGCGGGAGAAAAACCTGACATGCGAAAACTTTTGATGGAAAAACGCCGGATCACAACGATAATAAATAGCGGGAAAGAAAAACTGACGTCTAATGGGCGGTGTAGGAGTGGATGGGATGATGGGAAAGAGAAACGAACTTTTAATCCTTCTACCGCGGAAGATAAGGAAGCGCGAGGCAGACAATCATAAGTCGAGCAAACAGAGAAAACGAGACCAACGAAGCTGTTGAAAGCGGTTGGTGCTGCCCGTTCCGTGGAAGAAAACGTGTACAAAGAAAGGGTATTCTATAATGGACTTCGCCGAAGGAATTAATGGAAATTCCAGTCGTTCCCCATGGATATCCATCCACCAAGCCAGAACCTAAGCATGGATCTCCTCTGACATCCCTCCTCCGTCCTTCATTTCCCCAAAGGCCTTCGACGACATCTCCAGCACCGCCTCAAACCCCACCCTTCCTTTTAGCGCATTTTGTCCAAACCTCTCAACCGACCAATCCTCAATTGCCGCGCAAATCTTTGAGAAAGCACCATACGCCGTGATTTGTGCATCCTGTTGGAAACGAGTATTGGTCCCCGGGCTCGAAGGGTCTGGAGAGTAGACTACCGTCTCTTGAACAGAAATTATATTTGAGCCCGTGAGGTTCATAGAGCGGAGGGTTACGGTTTGTAGCTGAGGGTCGACTTCAGACACTTCTCTAACATAGGATTCTTCGGTGCCGCCGACGATTTTCATTAGCCAGCGGGGGGCATTTTGTTTACAGGTAATTAAGCGTTCAGTGCGGAGCTAATGGCGTTATGTTAGCTGGGGATCTAGTAATTCTTGGATAATCTTAGTTTACTCACGATTCCGGTGTTGGGATCAACACTACGGTTCAGAGTGTCGACGGCAACGACATGTGTGCTATGGGTGTTCCAGGAACCATATTTCCTCCAGTTCGCAATGGAGACGTTGGCCCACGGGTATTCAAAGATGCATGATGACTCAAAGACCTTCATATCCTGAGGTGGTTCTGTTTGTCTTATTCTATGATACGAAGGGAGGTGGAGTTCTGTGGATCATATGAGAAGGGTAGGAACAGAAAATGAAAGGAAAATAGTAAACGCAGAGGAGAGGGATATGACGAGTCTGTGTATTGATAAATAAGGAGGGAAAAGAAAGAAGTTGTGGAGATTTTAAGGAATAGTCGACAAGTTGAAGGACCGCGGTTTACGAGGCGCATCTAGAATTGGGGAAGAGAATACGGAAGTTTTCGACGAGGTGGTGGTGGCGTGCCGTGAATTCTTCAAACCCCGTGCCCGACTCAGCCCCGGGGGATGGATACCGTGAGACCGAAAAGGAAAGGGCCACTCGTGCCAAGTTTTTCAGCAAGGGCCGTGCGACCCCAAAAAGTTCGCTGGCTCACCTTTCTTGGCGGCACTTATCCCGAGTGCCTGACCGCTTAACATCAGTTTACATCTCAATTTAAGATTGTGACTCCGTTCAATGTTGTGGCTTAATTTTGTAGTTCAAGTTAGGATTGTGGCCTTATGAAATTAAAGTAGTAGATTTTTTAGTAATTTTATTAAACATTGATTTTCCTTTAATTTAGAAAAAAGTAGCTTTTTTTTCTTTTTTTTTTCTTTTTTGTTTCTATTACCTTGTTTTTATTAGTGTTCCAATAGTACAGTAAGATACGTGGATCTATTCAGGATTAGCTACCCAATATTGACCTAAAAGCTTTCCTCCTACTCAGGTCCTATAATGTCAGGAGAAAACCTTTAAAGCAAAAGCAAGTGAGTGTAAAAAACTCCTCTATATAGCTAGCTAGTTTATAGTAACTACCACCAACCTACCACATTCAAGCTATCAAAATAAACAAAATTCTCTACTATAACACTAACAGAACTCTAAAGACAATGGAAATAAGCCTTAAAATATTTGAAATACTATAAACCTCAAATCCATTCTATTGAGATAAGTTTTCTAGTACAAGTAGTTGGAACGTCTTGTTATTGGTCATGTGACTTACATTAAGTCTTAAAAATAATGAGTAGTATACACAAAGTAATCTAAACAGATAAGGAGAAATTCAGATAAGAAGTATACATACTTATAGTAAAGCAACTAGAGTAAGGTATAAGAACTAAAACTATTCAAATAATGAGACAGATCTGAGTGCTATAAGCATATATAGGGAGAGAGAACAGAGGTATTAGAATGTGAGATAAGAGAAGAAGTACTAAATATACTAGTAGATATAAGATATAAGATGTAAGATATTACATGTTAGCATAATTATCTCAATATTTTGTACTATAACAGTTAACTACATTAATACCATAAATCTTGTCATCCTCTTCAATTCTACCTTACTACCATAATAACTAACTAATGTTAGCAATACCTATTACCAGAGGCTGTAAATATAAATTAATAGCTTCCAAACATCTTGCCACCTATCAGAGAGGTTTTGTTATTATTAGTCAGAAGGGGGGGGATCACTATATTACAAAGTTTTCAAAAACTTCAAAATTTCAAAGTTATATACTATTTATATTATGCATAAAATACAACCTGTAGCATGGAAAGAAAATATTTAAAAATATACAGAAAGTGTAAAAAAGACCAAGATAATACTATATTAAAGCTAGGTAGGGATTAGAAAATAAATTTTTAAAATTATTACTAAAAAGATTATAGTAAAGTTAATTTGACATACTAGGAGGAAACTCTAGTAACAGGTACTGCTGTGGGAAAGAAAGATCACGGGATTGCGACAGCAGTAAGATGAATTCATTGGAGAAGAAATAGAATAAACTTACAACTTTTCATTAATAGAGTTTGAAGAAACAAAATAATAAAATGTAATATTTGTTAGAAATACCAGGAGCCAATACCTAGGAACTACCCAAAGTAGAGTAACCCCACTGGGAATCGGCATCTCTGGTCTCCAACACCCTCCTCCGGCCCCCATGTGGGACCTGCATGTTATTATACATATCAATCTCAGTTGCATCCTGTGACTATAATGCTAAAAAATAGAAGGTGTATTATTAACACCGTATATGTCACTGCCATCTCTCCGACCAGATCATGTTTGCAGAGTATATGAGAGGAGACCTTCCGCTAGGTCAGGGCAGTAGAAAGGAGTATATCCATCCACTACCCGGAGTGCTACCAGGCTTCAAAGATGTGTTTCTTTGGTATAGGCGCTAAGTAATGAGATATTTTAGCATGATGAGATGGTATTGAATGGTAAAGAATCTCAATGAGAAATCAATACATTCGCATCTACTCTACAATAACCAGAAGAGTCTAAAACTCTGAGAAACATTACCACAGAAGCTAATGGACTTCATAGAGTATTACAACTAGGTCCAAGAATGTGGTGAGAATGAGGAAATGATCCCTAATACTAGAATGGTAATTAAAACCCCGTAATCCAGAGTAACAGAGGGATTATGCATCAATTCGGTAGAATGGAATTCTGCGAATTAGTAGGAAGTCCTCAGAAAGATATCAGTTCATGGATATGGAGTTATGGAGGTTCAAAGTCGGACAACTTAAGAAGGTTGCAATCATGACTACCTACGCAGATACAACCTATAGATTAAACTGATCATTTCATGAATAATGGAGCCCATGGGGGCCACCCCAGTTCTACTTAAGAATTAGGTCATAAGTTAAAAGACTCTGATTATTGAATAATTACTATTAAGCACCACATGATTCCTACTTAGTAATACAGTTATTACCAAAGAGGGTGTGGTGATTTTCAGAGTCTCTAGGTATTCACATCTTAGAAGAATACCTGACATTGCGAGTTGTAATCAGAAAGGTACATAGTTGTATAATAGATAGATGTAGTCAATGAACACTCAGATGGGGAATATAAATATTTAAGTACCTGCAAATCTTTTAGACATCATCAAGGAAGGGAGAAGAGAACTTAACAATATAATATTAGTCTTACAATTCTATCTTACTTCACCTACTTTACTTTGCTCTTAGTAGTTATAAACGAAATGCATGTAATCTGAGCCTTCCTAGACAATCTCTGCCTATAGAAATGAATCTTGGTTGGCCTAGACAACTCTCAAGTCAATCAGGTTGTTTCCACCTAACTATATTGTTAAGCTACAGCTCTACTCAATCAAGTCCGAATATTGAGAAGTAGTCGATTGCTAGTCTAGAGGTGAACTGGTATATATTTAAGTAGATTTTATAAACTGCCAGTTGCTCCGCATCACTACAGTGCTCTCGTGAGCACTAAACACTATTGTACTATCTAGCTAACGTCTATGCGTCAGACCAAGGATTCTTCATGGTAAAAGAGACAAAGTTGTAGTTTCCTAACATTAATGTAACAGCAGTGTTTTAGCTACTACATCTACAATATAACTGTAGGAGTAAAAACAGTTCTTATTATGCACATGTCAGTAGTGGGCTGTCATGCCCAAGTGGATTCAATACCATCTATGAAACTCTCAACTAATATACACTTAGTCTTCTACAAGCATAAGCAGTGCCTAAACATTTATCCAGTTATACTCTATTCTATATCACGTTGGATGATGGCCATATAGCTCCCCCAATAGATCCCTTTGGAATTTGACTTCCAATTGGCCCTACCAAATGTTAAACCTCCTAGAAGTAGGTCTCATCGTAATCTCAGACTAGTGTCATAGAGTCCTTAACTATTCTCTGATACAATTACACTTTCGTAGCAATGGACTTTGGTTATCTTGCCTATAGGCCTCCAGTAACATCACATACTACTTCTAACTTCAAAGTGGGATTACTCCGTCAGTTCTGGTCTGTTTTGCATGAAACCACCTGGAGATCATTTTCAAGGTTTACCTCAGTCCTAGTATTTATACCCCACACCACCCGTTTTTGACTGGATGGCGTGAGTGTATATGTTATTACAGGAATGTCTCTACTTGTAGACTTTTACTAAACTTACATCAACTCTTCAAGATGTAGTCCATGATACTAGGGACTTATCACAGGGCTGAAGGAGGTGTTAGACACTATTCCTCTAAGTTACAGCTGGTTTGAAGCTTAACAGCTGGTATTAGAGTAATCTGCATAACCAGAGATTTGAGCACCATGTGCAGCTTCGTGTGATAAACAAGCTAGTAACTTCCTCAAAGACCTGCATAACAAGTTACTTTCAAGGTAGAGTAACCTGTCTCAATAGCAGGATAACTCAAGGCATAAGGAAGGGTAACTCTTTACCGAAGATAGAATAACCCTACCCGGACTCACTTTTGCCCCATTCTGAATAATTCTTAACTTCACTTGGGTTATTCTATCCAGTAGGGTAACCACCGTATCTTACTAGTGCCGATATACTTCTTTGTATGACATAGCATCTCCAACTGAGGTATGCCTTGTATGTATGATTTAAGCTTTGCACATGACCTCATTATATGGTCATTGGCTTTGTTCAAGTGACCACTTAGAGTCATATGACTTGTTTATTACGTTATGATTGGTTTATGAGTTTTTACACATGACCTTGTTACTAGTTCATGGGATTTGAGTATGTGACCACTTTGGTCATATAACTAGTTTGTCATGATTTGGTTTCACACATGTAACCACTTTGGGTCACATAACCTGAGGCGGAAAGAGCACTATATTTGGAGGGCAGTATGGCTGAGGAGGTTAGGCTTTTCACCCTTTATTCTAAGAGCTTTTCCTACCCTTACATTCACCACATCTCGGAAGTAGGCATACCAATACTTTATTATATTACTCTTACGACAAATACTTCATCACTGCGTTTATTTGTATTTTTTGTTTTGGTAGCCAGTGAGAAGTTGTTGATCTCACTTAGAAGGCATTTCAGTGTAATATATCTGTGGCCTGGTCCCAGTAAGCACTAAGTGTAGTTAGGGTGAGGATGTCATCTTCGACAGCCTCCTTCCCCAACGATTCTTCCCCTATAGCGAGCATATCGTCTCCCATTCAGTTCGACTCCAGCCCTTCCTCCTGGCTTGGGACTACCCATGTGATCTTGTCTCTCACGCCTGTCTTGGAGGCTGACCACGGCCTTATTCCTACAACTACACTGTCCTATGCTGCGCCCAAAGGAGACTTTAGCTTCCTACAGTTTCACCTCTGTCATGGGTATCAGAATACAGTAAACTAGCAGATTGATCATGAGGTTCTACAAGCAGTCGCTATTGTAGCCATTACCATGACGAAAGAAGTGGAGGTCTTAGTGTAGGGTTTCCTAATTGGGAGAAGCTCTTTAGTCACCTGTAGCTTTAATAAAGACTCTACCACAAGGCTCTTGGTTTCGTTCAACTTCGACTATGGCTTGGAATCCTTTTCGGTCCCTAAACTCTTCCTCTCTAAAGATTCTCAGATTGTCATAACTCAGTCCTCCCTCCCTCTGAACAATGACAACTTGACTACTACTATGGTTGAGGCCAGCTCCTGGTCCACTATCCTTTTTCATGCTAAGGCTATTTAGTGCATGATGGTCAGTTTCCTGTGCCAGGACCCAATCCATAGGACCAGCTCATATACCTTCATATTCCTGACTAAGTTGTTGTCTGAGGAAATGGTTCTTTATGAGACCCCAAGATTCAAGCTGGACAACCACAAAGATGAGGACTACAACACTCCTCTTGCTGGAATGCACCACCATACACAGTCGATATTCCCTGCCAAATAATTTGCTGCTCTACTCCTTAGTCCTCAGTTTTTAAGGGCCATTAACCTTGATGAGGGATGGAAAAAAAAATTGTTCCCACTCTCTTGGGTCTGTCTCTAGATGTTCATCATAGGTGTCAGGCCATTCCAGCTCCTGTGGTACTTCCATTGACTATTGAGGCCATATCTCCTTCTTTGTCTGTACTGGTGACACAGGATATCTTACACACCACTGAGATGTTGGTCAGGAACACCTCCATAGGCCTCAAGGAGAGATGCAACTCTGAGGTGACTGGTTAGGACGACAGTATAGGCACACTTTCGTGGGAAATGGCTTTATTACCTCTGGCAATTAATGGACATTAGGTGCCCTCTCATGACGGCCAGACTCTGCTGGAGGTGTAACTCCCGGATACTGAACCCGAGACTACTGACACTACAGAGGCTCAAGCCGTCTTGATCCTGGTAGGTATTTACAAAATATTGGACACAGGTAGGACCTCCTCCCTGGGACCCCGCTCAGGTAGTATAATTGGATCCATGTTAGAAAGTCTTGAGAATATCTACACTAGCAATACTCAGCTCCTAATCTCCTCAGTATCCTGGTCAATTGAGGATGACACAGCCTATGATGTCTGGACTTAGATGAACAAGGACTCTGCATTTAGCAATGAGAGACAAGAAGGCGGGGTGAACTACTAGGAGAAAGTTCACCAGTTGGAATAGGTGGTTAAGGCACTGAAGGATGTCATCAGGTAACATGGAGAAGAGATGGAGCCTACAGGGTAAGTTGTCCTCCCAATGTCATCTCCCTCCCACCGTGTCCCACAGCACACCTAGTATCTCTTCGGAGTAAGTACTACCTTCTCCCCCTTTTAAGGAAAAGAGGATGGCTATGGTGGCTCCTACTGCTAACGCCTTCCTTCACTAAGGTAGTAAAATAAATACCATACATGCTGAAACCCCCTGTCGCTCCACAAAAGCCGGCACCCCCTGCCTGGCCCATATTGGCAACCTCCTCCTACCAGTCCAGAAGTGGCAGGTCCTCCAGTGATGGGAAGATGGTCCTACAAGTGACTCCGTGTGGTAAAGGCAAGTCCATCCACTGGAAAGAAGAGAATGGGAAAGGGGAGAAAAGGAAGGAAGGAAGAAGACGTGGTAGACGCCTAAGTGGTGCTGCCAGAAGAAAAAGAAAGGCTGCCAGGGAATCTGATGAAAGGAAGCAATCAGTAACTCTGGCTAAGACTCAGGGGATGAACACGGACAGGTAGGAACTGGCTACTACAGCTACCCTTCCTTATAATCTACCAGCTCTATCTGGCTACACTACCATAGCTGGTATTAAGGTGGCCATCTTGACTGCATGACAGGAGTATCCGTTGGTCTTGATGGGGCCTCCGGACCCGCTCAACTCAGTACTACCACCACTGTTATAGCTGATGCTGGATGCTAAGAGAAAGTATGCCACTATGTAGTTCGCTACCAGCAAATAGATTACCCTACCGGATGGTGTTACTATTGAGACAATCTGGAACTGCATCAATTTAACCCTATCTAATCAGGGGAAGATTAGAAGGAGTGCGCCTTATATCCATGCTGGACATGTGCAGCCTCAGATGGGGTGCGTCTTTTTAACCTCAGTGGTACTCGCTGTTATGGAGAGATGTAACAGACACGACAAGGCGAGGTTAAACCTACTTACAGAATTGTCACTCCCAGAGTTTGAGTTCCATCGGAATCTGGAGACCGTGAGGATTTTTATTTCTGGTGTTCTACTTGGTGACAGTTGACGTAGATCAATTTGCCCAATAGAAGGGTAGACTAGAAGCAGCGCCTTTGATGGCATCAGTACTGACTTGGAGTAATCCAATACCAGTTTAGTTACTGTTTTCCAGCCTGACATTATAGGTTCCATCCATGCTATAATACAGGCCAATGCTGTTACCTGTAGTATTGGCTTGGGGGTTGAATAGATCAAGGCAATCTGAGAAAGGCTGGCTGAAGTTAGGATTTAGCAATGAAGAGGTGCCAGTACTGTTCTGGTTTTTGAGAAGCACAGTGCCCTTAGCGTGAATGGTGAGTACTGGAAGACCAGCTATGTTGAGATCACAGGTGGACACCCCCCATGCTAACAGTTCTGTTTTAGAGAGCACCTCTCCTGACAACATATGTGCAGTAAACTTGCATGTCCCAGAGGAGTGGGCAAGGCATGCCAACATACCAGGAGACAATACTAGCTCTGCGACAGCATGGATCACTTGGTACAGTATGAACGTTGCCCAGGTGTTAAGTCATCTTCTCCCATTCCACTGTCCTTGTCAACTAGACAAGAGGTGATCCTACCAGCAAGGCCTGCCAAGTGAACAGAGTCAGGAGAAAAACAGGCGAGAAGGGGCCAGGGAAGACCCTACAGCTGTGGAGGGTCTCCAACACCCAGGCTTGTTGAAATCAGTAGTGATAAGGAAGATGAAGGCTCCTATTGTAAGTTGGATAAGACCAAAGGTAAGAAACTAGAAACTCCTCCCTCCTCTCACTCTCCTGCTCATGTGATTTTAAAATCTTTCGCCACCACCAAACTCAACCAGAAGGGTACTATCTGTACTGCCCAGGATTGGAAAGACTGCTCCCCATTGGCCTCTGACCTCTGTGGCCTGAGTAGATCAGTTGTTGCCACTTTTTAATGCTTATTATGACAATGACATTCACCGTGTGGAGGAGTAGTTGAAATTGGGTGCTGGCATTTGATTAGTTTTCCTTGGTTAATTTGGTTTTTATTATTGTACCTCTGATAGATCTGGAGGGACAACATGTACCTGTAGATATGGATGGGTGGGATTTGTTTTCCTTTGTTAAAGAGTCAGGTGTTGAGGTATTTGTTCGGTCCCATATTGGTGGGATTTTCGAAGTGGTTAAGCATGCAGAAAGTAGTGTCCAAGTTGGCGATTGGGAGAAAGGGGTAAAAAGGGTACTCACTGGCATTTACTTTTGACCTGACTATACCAAGAACTAATTTACTAGGTGGTTGGATGAACTTGGAGAACCGGATATTTTGTTTGGCGAATTTAATGTCAAACATCAAGACTGAGACCTCAACATGGACTACAACAACAAGGGTGGATAGTGGCTGAAGCAATACTTCCTGGCCCTGGTTCACAACATGAATATGGTCCCTCCGATTGTGGTGACTTTCCGCGATATTTCCAGAATCGACCTTTGCCTACATAAGGCGCTGTATGTTAGATATCGGTACCTGGACACTGCTGGCTATGAGCATAGTGTTTGGGCTCTCAAGCTGACAGTTGTCTCCCTGACAATATGTTGCGTTGTAGGCTGGCTTGGAACAAGGTAGTCTGAGAAATGGTTGGGAAATTATTGGATGTCTTTTAAGAGGTGGAAGATGAGAGGTTGCAGGTAGGAGTGATAAGAGTGGTGGATGCACTCCCATAGGCCTCCATTGGCAGGGGTCAGTATGAGTGGTGGACACCGGAGTTGAAGAAGATAAGGTTGTATATGACATGACTATGTTAGTACTGCAAGGACAAGGCGGAGCAAATAGAGGACTACAAGTTGGTCAGATGTATTTATCGGGCTTGTCTGTTAAGGGCCACATCAGATTCAAGATAGTGGAGAGCTGGGACTCAGACATCTTTCAATTAGCATAGAAGCTGGAAGCTAAGCGAATAGTTCCCTTTATGTACAGACCAGCTAGGTACTACTCAACCACATATTCCGACATCAGTGACCTGATCATACAACAGCTATCCCCTGGTAACCCTACCTATTGAGTAACCTTCATAGTTGACATAGATAGTACTCACAAGATGGAAATTCTACTTACCTAATTTCCTACTAATACAGAGCCAGGCGAGGATGGTATTGGCTGTCTCTTCCTGTGGTTCTGGAAGTGAAGAGATACTGTAAACTGCGATATCTGGTGAATCACGGACTATGTCATGATATTTCAGACTGGTATTGGGCTGAGGTGGTTTTTATACCCAAGCTTGACATGCCAAGATGTAACATCGTCAACTCATGGAGAATGATACATCTCCTACCAATAATAGCAAAAGTTGCAGAACACGTGGTGCTAATAGGGCTGGCTGCTTGCCTTGACATTAGAGAGACATAGTTCAGTTCCCTACGAAAGCATTGAGTTCACAATGCCATAGCGGTAGTGTTCGAACTTCTGTGATATAACAAATACTATAGGCACCAGATCCTATTGATAGATGTCAAGAGAGGTTTTGATGACATTGATGTCGACCTCTTGTTAGATTTCTTGGTAGTACAGCAATGTCCTTCAAAACTGTGTCATTGGGTTCGGAGGTGGATGTCTTATCAGTTCATTTGCTTTCATTTCAAGGCATGCATCTCTCACATCTATCAAGTCAAAAAGAGAGTGTCTCAGGACTCCCCTGTTTCTCCTTTCCTGATGGCATCTATGTGGTAGATATATTCATACCGTGCATGTGATATTCTGCCAGTGTTTAATAACCTGTTGTGTCATACATTGATGATGGGGTCATCCTGGTGGCATCAGATTCTGAGAATGTTACCCAATATCATACAAGAGAAACATTTGTGGATTGGGATCGCATAGCCAGGTCTAGCAGTATGGAGTTTAGCACTCTCAAGACTGAGATGATTTGGTTTGGGAATAGAGCATGGGAAGGAATGGAGTTGTTGAGAGAAATAGTTTTACCTTCTGAGCACTTACATGTTTTTGGTTATAGGTTTAATGCATTTCTTAACTTTTCTTCTCATGTAAAGTATTGGTTGGTGAGGGGGTTGGATGTTGGGAGAAGGATTTTGGTATGTGGGAGGAGGGTTGTGAGTGTTAGAGGATTGGGGACATGGGAGATTTACTACTTGTTACAGGCAGCATACGGTTTGACCATCTACTGCGGGCTTGAGTTTGTAACTGACCACAGGTTGTATGTGAAGCAGATTCTCATCCACATCAACTATGGCCTCTGTTTGGTATTTTGGACACCTATGAAGTTGGTGAACAATATACTGTCAGTGGAGTTTGGGATGCCACCTATTGCCATTCAAGGCAGGTACCTACAACAGATATGTTATTGCCATTTCATCTATTACTGGTATTGCGATAAGCACACTTGATTCTGAAAGATACAGCTGAACTAGAATGTGGAAGGTATGGTTGTCCATCATCAGACCTTAGACCAGGAATGCACCTGCTGCTCTATGGTTTCAATTGGGAAAGGCAAGGCAGTGATGGCTGTAGGCAAGCGTTTGTTGTGCATGGACCTTTGTGCATCCTCACATGTGGTCATCTATACAGATAAGTCTAAGTTCTCTGAGGGAGCTTGTATAGCATGGGTGGTATTTGAGAAAGAAGCCTTGATCCATGTTAATGGATGCTTAGTTTTCCCATCATGGAGCATTGTTGAATGCGAGCTATTTGCGGTTGCATGTGCTATCTGACACATACAGGATATGGCCAAGAGGTCCTCTGTTTATCTGCTTTTGCACTGTGTCCTGATCCTCACCCTGATTGACAACATGTTTTTAGATAATGACTCTGCTGAGTTGTGGGAGGTTATGGCACCACTTTTTAGTGCCTTTTTTCATATTAGTCTTGGTTGGGAACATGGGTACATGGGTATCACCTGGAATAAAATAGTTAACCACAAGTCTAAGGCTTGTGTTGGATGGCACTTGTGCCTTCTTCCTTGGAAAGAGATTAACTTTGGGATCGGACAAGTAGCCCTTGCTCGAAAGATGCAGAGGGAGGAATGGGGGACCTGCCACAACAGGGAGGGATATAGGTATTACGCTCTTGAGTCTAAGGCATCAAGGTACCTGTGTGGCATCACTTACTTACATTCATATGTTTTGTTAAGGATCCATAGTGGCCTGGATTTGATCAGCCATGATTGCTGTGATGGGACAGCAGATAGACAGCATTGGACTGAGTGGCCCTGCGATGATAGAGGAAGTTACATTTATGAAGACTTGTATTAGGATTCAGCAGTCCTGTTGTAGAAGACCTTGTAGGTAGATGATAGATGGTTGGGCCTGGCGATTCCTCATCATATTAAGGCTGTGGATGGGAAGTTAGTTATAGCCGGGAACCCCTTTGATGAAATGCTAGTGGTAGAAAGAAATAGCAAGTTGGCAAAGGTAGGGTACCTGATGACTTGTACGCAGTGCAAGAGGAAATACAATGGCTGCAGTTGCATTTTACCAGGAATAGTTGCCATGCTAAAAACATGGTTCATCTTGCCAGATTAATGACGTTGTAATAGTCCCTCCTGTGGTACTACTATTTCTACTACTGCTATCCAGGAGCACGCCACTTTTGCTGAATACTTCAAAGAATGGCCTGGTTATTTTCAGATATATCTTGATTGATTTTGGCACTCTCAATACTAGCAGTGGGATGTGTTAGACAGCGTTACATAGACATCAGTGGTCTTGCAGTGGGCAAAGATGAATTGGTTGTTGAAAGAACTTGACTGCCCCTTTTGTAACTTGGTTTTGGTGGGATGGTATCTTGATCTTGTTTTGCATTACAAGACAATAGTGGGATGTTGGAATAGACTGTATGTTGCTTTTGTTGAGTATATGGGAGAGATTGTATTGGAGTCGGATAGGAGAAGGGTATGAGACAGTGGTTAGGTGGCGAGGTAGGCAGAGATGTAAATCGGCGTTAGCGCTCGTCATTATGAGTGCATGTGAGCACATATAGGTAGTGATTTAAGATTTATGTTTGGATGGAGCGGCTGCGAGGCAGAGTGGTCAGTGGTAGTGTATTTTGGGTATTTTGTTTTTTTAGGGTACGTGGGGGAGACTGGTAGTATGCCAGTGTGGCGGTATTAGTTTAAAAAAATTCGATTAAATTCTACGAACTTTTCCTACTCTTTCATTCACCATATCTTGGAAGTGGTCACCCTAATGCTTTACCTTATTAAGCTTGTGACAAATACTTCATTACTGCATTTGTTGGTATTTTTCGTTTCTGCAGTCATTTAGAAGTAGTTGCTCTTGCTTAGAATTTATTTCAGTCTGAGATATCTAGGGCCTGGCCCCAGTAAGTATTGTATGTAGTTTGTGTGAGGATGGTATCTTTGATAGCCTCCTTTTCCAAGGATTTTCCCCTACCTTCATGGCTGTCATCTGCCTTGTGGTTCGACTAGAACTCCTCCTTCTCGCCTGAGACTACTCATGTGACCTTGTTTCTTGCCCCTGTTTATAGAGCTGACAGTTGCCTTATCGCTATAACAACATGGTCCTACATTACACCTTAGGGGGAGTTTAGTTTCCTACAGTTTTACCACTGCCATGTGTGTCAGAATGCAGTAAACCCGCAGGTTAATTGACAAGTTCGGCAAATGGTCACTGGTGCGACCATTGTCAAAATGAAAGAAGTGGAGGATTTAGTCCAAGGTTCCCTAATAGGAGGAGGCTGTTCAACTACATATAGATTGAACAACGATGCTACCACAGGAATCTTCATTCAGTTTAACTCTGACCATGGCTTGGAATACTCTCCAGCCCTAGAAACCTTACATTTAATGAATCTCAGACTGTTGTCCCTGAGTTCTCCCTTCCTTTGACTAAAAATGACTCTACTGCCACTACCATTGAGGCTAGTTCATGGTCGGTTACCCCTCCCCACACTGTGGCTACCAAAGACCAGGTGCCCAGCTTCCTCCTCTAGTGTCCTATCTGTAGGACTGGCTCTTCTACCTCCACTTTCCTACCTGGAATGATATCTGGTGAGAGGATTCTGCATAAGACCTCAAAATTCAAACCTGATGACCCTGATGAAGAGGACTACAATCCTGCTGCTACTAGGACATACCACTATACACAGTCAGTGTCCCCCACCAAATATTCAGTTGCCCCCCTCCTGGGTCCTCAATTGTTCAATAACATAAATGTCGATGAGGGATAGAAAAAACAGATAGTTCTGATTCTTCCTCGCCTGCCTATAGGTGTTCACCATGAGTGTTTGGCCATTCCCCCCCTTGTGGTGCTCCTATCGATGATCGAAGCCACACTCTTTTCTCTATTCCCATTGGCAACTTTGGATGTTCTACCTACCTTTAAGGTATTGGCCAGAGATACCCCCACAGGCCTGGATAATCCAGGACCGAATGAACATAACTCCATCCAATCACAGAAAGATAGATGAAAATGCTACCAATATCGGCACAAGCCATATCCCGGCTGAGATCAGATACATCTTCTTGACCTTGACAGGACCCTCTATTTCAGAACAGGGTAATTGGCTCGATAACTCTCGGCTTGACCTCCACAAACAACTCATGCTCCCCGAATTCGTGTTCTAGAAGAATCTGAAAAATACAATAAATTTCATTTCTGGTGTTCCACTTGCCGATACAGGATGAGGATTGATTTGGAGGGTTGAAGGGTGTACTGGAAGCGTGGCCTTTGATGGCCTGTATACTGACATAGAGCAATCCAATACTGGTATAGTTACCATTTGCTGGCTTGACATTATGGGCTCCATCCATGATATGAGGCAGGCCAATATTACCACAAGTGGTATCTACGTCATAGGTGAGAAAAACATGGCGATTAGAGAACCACTGGCTGCAGGCAAGGTCTCGTTACGAGGTAGTGCCTGTAACCTCCAGATCTTTGAGGAGCACCACCCCCTTAATGTGTGTAGTAAGTACTTAGAGACCAGCCATTTTGAGGACACCTGTGGTTCCCCTTACTTCCAGTATTGGTTTAGAGTATACTGCTTTCTAGAGGATATATGCAGCAAACCTGCTTGTCCTGGGGGTGTAACCCAGGCCTGAAGACATCCTGGAAGGCAATTTTGGCTCTTTGTGGATGGGTTACTTTGCATGATATGAATGTTGTCTGGGTATTAAGTTATCTTCCCCCACTCTACCTTCCTTGTCAGTCAGACAAGAGGCAGCCCTACTGGCAGAACCTGCCAAAGAACAGGGACAACAGGCCAGACAGGCAAGAAAGAGTCTAAGGAGACCCCACAGCAGTAGAAGGTCTCCTACACTCAGGCTAGTTGAGATCAGCAGTGATAAAGATAGTGATGAGATCCCCAGCCGTAGGTCAGCCAAACCTAAGAGTAAGAAACTAGAAGATCCAGCCCCCTCCACCTCCCTGGTAAGTGGAATTTTGAAAACAACCGCCACCGACAAACCTAGCCAAAAGGATACTTTTTGGACCACCTGGGATCAGGTTAACAGCTCCCTCTATGACTCAGGCCCCAACTGTCTAAGTAGATTAGTAGAAGCTCTATTTTGTTACTTATTCTGACAATGGTATTAAATGTAGGGAGAAGTAGCTGGAATCAGGTGCTGGTATTTGCTTTGGTTTCCTTTGTTGATTTATTATTTATTATTGAACCTCTAGTTGATCCAGAGGGATAACATGTACCTCTAGATGTTGGTGGATGGGATTTGTTTTCCTTTGTTAAAGGGTTAAATGATGAGGTGTTAGTTCAATCACATGTTTGTGAGGTGTTTGAAGTGGTTGGACAGGGGAAGGCAATGCCCACATTGGATACTATGAGACAGGGGTACAGAGGGTACTACCTTGAGTTTACTTTCGACTAGGCTATACCAAGGACAAGTTTGTTGGATGGCTAGATGGCCTCAGGGAACTGGATATTCCGTTTGGTGATTTCAATGCCAGATATCAAGACTGGGACCCGAACACCAATTGTAACAACATTGATAGATGGTGGCTAAAAAATTGGTTCATGGCCCTAGCTTATGATATGAACATGATCCCTCTAACAGTGTCAACCTTCTAAGACATTTCCAGAATTGACCTTCACTTATACTAGGCACCCTACATTAGACATTAGTACTTAGACACTGCTGGCTGAAAGCACGGTACCCAAGCCCTCAAACTGAGAGTTGACCTCTCTGACAATATGATGCGTTGGAGATTGACTTAGAAAATGGTAGTTTGGGAAAAGGTTGTGAAACAGTTGGATGCCCTGCAAGAGGTAGAAGATGGAGAGTTGTAGGGAGGAGTAAGATGTGTGGTAGACATATTCCAATTGGTGTGGATGTTGAAAGCTAGGGGAATACTTTCCTCTATGCTCCACTCAGATGCATCCTATGGTACTACACATTCCAATATTAAAAACCTGATTGTACAACAGTCGTCCCTTGACAGCCTCCCTCCTTGGGTCGACTTTAAGGTCAATATGGACAGTGCTCAGGCGATATAAATTGCTCTTGCCAGATCTCCCACCAATATGAATCTGGGTGAGGATGACATAGGTTACCCTCCCTACAGTGTTGGAAGTGAAGGGATATTACAACATTATGGCATCTTGTTGACTACAGGATACCTCATGTTATTCCAGACTGGTATTGGGTAAAGGTGGTTCTCATACCCAAGCTCGATAAACCCAGGTATGCCCTCGTCTAGTTATTGAGAATTATACATTTCTTTCTAATTATGGCAAAAGTCGCGGAACATGGGGTCCTGTTATGATTGGCTGCTTGCCTCTATCTAGAAGAAATGCAATTTGGCTATCACCAGAAAGGTGCAGTCAATGATGCTATGGCAGTAGTGTTTGAATGCCTGTATCATAACTAAGGCTACAGTGGTCTGATCCTGTCTTTTGATGTTGAGGGGGGCTCTGATAACATTGACGTGATCCTCCTGTTTCTTTTTTCTTGGTAGCCCGAGGTTGTCCCCCACCCCTGTATCCATGGGTGCAGATATGAACTTCCTGTCATTCTATTCACTCGTAATTTAATGGATGCATTTTCCAGGTCTACCATGTCAATAAATGAGTGCCTCCGGGTTTGCCTCTTTCTCCCATCTCATTGGCGCATATATACCAGATATGTTCAGGCCATGTATGTAACAATCCCTCGGTATCCATCAACTGATAGTCTCATATGTTGATGATGTGGTCATTATGGTGGCAGCCAACTCTTGCCATGCTGCCTGATACACTACAGGAGAAATATTTGCAGAATGTGATCACATAGACAGGGCCAGAGGTATGGAGTCTAGTGCCTTCAAGACCCTGTAGATGGGGTTTGAAGATATGATGTGGGAAGGAATAGAGTTGTTGGAAGAAATAGTTTCAACCTTTGGTAACTTACGGGTTCTTGAATATGGGTTTAACATATTTTTTAACTTTTCTTCTCCTGTAAAGTATTAGTTGAAAAGGCAGTTGGGTGTTAGAAGAAGGATTTGGGCATTGGGGAAGAGGTTTGTAAGTGTTGGAGGATTGGGAGCATGGGATATTTACCACTTGGTGCAGGCAGCCTACAGTTCCACCATCTACAACGGGCTTGAGTTTGTAGCTCAGCATATATTTTATGTGAAACAGATTCAGGTCCACATCTATTACTGCCTCCCTTTGATTTTTCAGACCCTTATGAACCTGACAAACAATATACTATTAGTTGAGTTTGTGACACCTCCTGTTGCCATTCAGGATGGGTTCCTACAATGGAAAAGCTACAGCCAGTTCATTAATTACCGATATTGTAATGAATATTCTTAGTTTAGTAGGATAAGCCTGTACTAGAAGAAGGAAGGTGAGATGGCACATCGGCAGATCTCGGATTGTTGCAATTTGGAAAGGCGAAGGGGCGATGGCCATATGCTACAGTTCGCTATATACAGACCTTTGTTCATCCTGTGATGTGGTCTTCTATACAGATGGGTCCAAATCCTCTGAGGGAGTCGGTGTAGCATGGGCAGTATTGGAGAAAGGGACCTTGACTCATGTTGATGGGTGCCTGGTTCCCCCATCATTGAGTATTATTGAATGTGAGCTGTGTGTGGTTGTCTGTGTCTTCTGACCTGCCTAAGATATGGCTAAGGAGCATTGAGTTTATGTATTTTTAGACTGTATTCTAACAATCACCCTGGTTGATAACATGTTCTCGGAAGGTGACTTGGACAGGTTATGGGAGGTTATGGCACTGCTATTTACCACCTTCTCCCATGTCAGTATTTGTTGGGAACATGGGCATATGGGCATCAAGGGTAACAAGATGGTTGAGCTTAAAGTTAAGGCTTGTATTATACGTCGCTTGTACCACCTTTATAGGAAAGGTTATAGCTTCAGGATCAGACAAGTGGCTCTTGCTCATGAGTTACAGAAGACAGAATGGCAGTCCTGGTATAATAGGGAGGGTTCTGAGTATTATGCTCATGAACCCAAAGCACCCTGACATCTACATGGCCTTACTTACATGGATTCCTATGATCTGTTAAGGATCTGCAATAGGATGGGCCTGGTCGGCCATGACAATTGTGATAGGAGGGAAGATAGACACAACTGGACACAGCGTCTCCACTATACCAGGGGATATCCTGCTCATGAAGACTTATATAAGGATTCAGCAGTCTTGGAGTGGAAATTCTGGTGAGTGGACTATAAGTGGTTGGGCCTGGGGATTCCTCATCATATTAAAGCAATGGATGGGGAGCAGGTTATAGCTGGTAACCACTTTGATTTCACATAGATTGTGGAAAGAAATGGTAGGACTGGGATGGTGGTGAACCCAACAACCTGAGCCCTATAGGAGAGCAAATACGATGGCAGTAGATGTGTCTTACTCAGCACAGTAACCATGTTGAGACTGTGGTTCTTTTTGCTCAACTAATGGGGATGCCACCGTCCCTGGTATGGTACTGCCATCTCCACTACTGCTACCCAGAAGTGTACCATCTTTGCTGAACACTTCAAGAAATGGCCTCATTGTCTCCAAATATGGTAGGATCAATTTTGGCATTCTCAACACCAGCAATGAGACGAGCTAGGACCTCCGACATGGACATTAGTGGTTTTGAGGTGAGCACAGGTAAATGAGTTGTTAAAAGTACCCTGCTACCCCAGTTGTAGTTTGCTGTTAGCTGGAGTATACCTTGATTTAGGTTTATATTATGAGAGGATGGAGGACTGTTGGGATAGACTGTATGTTTCCTTTGATGAGTGTATTGGACAGATTGTCTTAGAGGTGGATAGAGCTGAGGTTATGAGATGGTGGTTGGGTAGCGAGTTGGGAAGATGTGTAAATCCGCTGTGGCTCTTATCTTCACAAGTCCCTGCCAGTCTACAAAGGAAGTGATTTTTGGATTTAGGTTTGGAAGCAGCAGTTAGGAGGTGGAATAGTTCACAGTAGTGTATTTTAGATAGTTTGTTTTATGGAGTACAGAGGAGACTAGTCATGTGCCAGTGTTGGCGGTACTAGTATAAATAGAATTATATTGAATTCTAAGTACATTTTCTACTTGTTACTTTAACGAATATAAAACATGTTTACGCTCTTTACTGTTATCTCGACCTCTAATATTGTTATGACGAGAAGACTCCATATGACATGGAGTTAGAGAAAGCTTATGATAGGCATTACAGATAGAACCAAAAGGTCTTATACTATCTGTAGTGGAGGCATTGTCTAAAGAGCAATCATGTAGTAGAAGAAGAAGAAAAAGGAAGAAAAGTATTGTTCATTATTGCCAAGAATTTACTATCCATATGGGGATCATTACATTACAAACAGTCACCTAGAGCAATGCTAAATGATATAAGACGGCTTTCCTTGACCTATGTAGAGATGGAGATATTGACATCAACAATCAAAACCTTAATCTAGGGAGATTCAGCTATGCCATTGAATAGGTTTCAGTAAAGCCTTCGAGAGTAGCAAGTCCAGTAACAGCAGAGAATAAATTCCCAGTCAATAGCTCACCTGCAGGAACTCTACAACTAAGAAGGATGTTTGGATCAGCAGTACCTATACCACTGGTCCAAGCCGCTCTGGCACCCAGAACCAATATCTTAGACATGATTAAAAACCAGTTTCAGGTATTCCTAATGGCAACACGAAATATGATGGCTGGACAAGAGAATATCAAAAGGCCAAAAGTAAAGGAAACAGATCAAGATGAAAGAGCTGAAGATAAACTATAAATATTTCTAGCCGAATGCAAAGGATATTTTGTAATGAACAGATATGGCGATCATTACGATGAGATCAAAATTCCCTAAGTGCAATTACTGTTGAGGTAACTTGCTGGGCAGTGGATCATGTACTTACAAGATAGAAGAAAACAAGGAAGTGGATCACCAATGCAGTATACAATGCAGTCTGCTGGAATGAGCTCAGCGATCATAACGATAAAGAAACAGCATGATGGAAGTGGGCAAAACTTTAAGAAGTAAAACAAATATTTTTGGCATACTGGAACGAATGTCAACTACTAGAATACCAGGCTATATTTGATGATTATACACTCTACATTATCCTACAAAGCAACTGTAGTGAACAGCTATGAGCAGGATGGAGAGTTTCTGACCAGCCTTTCACGACATCAGAATGATTTGCAAGGTAGGAAATTGATAAGAAAGGTTAATTGGCTATGGTTTGAAACAACTTGGAAAATATCACAGTACATAGAACTGTCAAGTTATCTAGGAACTCTGATGGAACATTCTGACCACAAGTAATAAGACGTGAGAGCCAGAAGCTATCCCCAGGAGAACCTATGGAATTGGATATAGCAAGAGTAGTACTAGCTTGAAGCTATCTAAAGAGGAATATACTAAAAGAATAAATAAAGAACTCTGCTTGAGGGGTAGAAGAAGAGGCCATCAGATACAGGAATACAGGAGCTGGTCTGGCAATAGATACCAAGTGATAAAAGTGGCTGGAAAGAATCGCTATGAAATTCAGAAAAAGAGCAACATACACGAGATAATTGGAAAAGACATACTAGCAGAAAAAGACAAGGATTCCTAGTAAATGGCAGTTTGGGAGACTCAAATTGCGGACCCGGAAAGCCTATCATATTAAAGAACTGTTAGACAGTACTATACACAGAACGAAAGGAAAAAGACGGAGATAATGTGAAGATTAAGATGAAGATATACAACAAATAGCAAGAAGAAACAACAATATATCAAATGCTCAACTCTGGAGCCACAGAAGATTTCATTGGTAATGAAATCGGTGACAAATATGGCACACATACCATGAAAGCAAATAAAGTCAGACAGGTCTACCTTGAGGATGGGAGGTCAAGTACCATGGTCCCTATAACCCATATGGCAGGAGTACCTATGGACATTGACAACTATAGGGAAACAGCAACCTTCTAGGTAGCAGATTTTAAGAACCTGGAGATAGTCTTAGAGATACCATGGCTACAAAGACAAAATGTGAGAATCAATTAGAACAAGAACAAGATAACCTTTACCTGTGAACCAGGTACAACACAATTTCTCCTCAGTTTACCAGTAGTCTACTCAACACCAATATGTGAAATGGAAGAGAAAGCTTTGCATGTGAAGTTCACTACAATGCGGCAATATAAGAGAGTTTTGATACGAAGACTGAACCACGGGGTAAAAGCACCTACCAAGGCTTCTGCAAAGGCGGCAGGACACAACCTATATGCCAATAAGTAGACTAAGAGAACCGCCAAGTAGCAGGAAATTATTGTGACAGGAATAGCTATTGAACTACCATGTAGGGCCAATTGATGGATTGTACCACATGGTGGTCAAGCAGTCAGACATCAACTTGTGACCAATTTTAGAGTAATCAATGATGGCTATAGAGGTAAATTCAAAGTGGTCCTGAGTAACCTGGCTCACAATGATTAGAAGGTCCAGAAAGGCGATCAAATTACATGGTTGTTCATCGAAAAGATCAATGATGAATAACTGCACAAAGTGGATTAATTTTGAAGATACCACAAGAGGAAACCAGTGGTTTAGAAGTGCAGACCAACCCCAGCCCAATATGACAACAAGAATCATGATCAAAGAGATTACAGCAAAAGCTTTTGAAGGGTATTATCGAAAAGGAGAAACCAGTGGGATGCTCAAAAGTACATATGAAGACAAAACAGCAGTTCTAGCAAAAAACAAGATTAGCACAGCTGTAGAGACCTAAGATAAGATATACCAAAGTAAATATAGATAGAAAGAATTGATTCCAAAAGAATACCATCAATTTCCGAACCTGTTCCAAGAAGAGGAAGCCATAGGGCTACCACTAAGAAGACCTGGAATTGACCACAAGATTGAACTGGAGAAAGATGAAAAATGGAAAAAGCAAAGGAAATTCCTTACAAGAGGTTAAACCCACTGGGAGAGGAAGAACTCAAAGAACTCAGAAACTATGTCCGGCAAAACATGAACAGGGAATAGATTAGGGATTTATTTGCATTAGGAGGATCTTCCATATTATTTCTCATGAAGAAGAATGGAAAAATGGGATTTAGTATCAACTACAGAGCTCCTAACTTAGTTATTAAAAAGGATCGATATCTGCTACCATTAATCGGAGAATCATAAGACAGATTATAATCAGAAAAATACAACACCACACTGGACATCAAGGACGCCTACTACAACATTCAAATCAAAGCAGGAGTTAAGTGGAAACCCACATTCGCCTTGAGAGATGAAATGTTCGAATACCTGATTATGCCCTTTGAGTTAACCATTGTACCGGCTTCATTCTAACAATGGATCAACAAAGTGAGCAACAAGTACCTGAACATATGTTGCATCATATACTTAGATGATGAACGTATTTATTAAGAAAACATATAACATTAGAAAGACATTAGTAACATCATTCCTGTGAGATAAGAATCAGGAATGAAAATCAAACTAGCAAAATGCGAAATGTATAAGGAAGAAACTGAATACCTTGTATTCATCATTAATCAAAGGCGAGTCAAGGTCAATCCAGTCAAAGCAGCAGTAATCTGGAACTGGGCAAAACCTAATAACCAAATGGACTTTTAGTGTTTTACGGGATTTTGCAATTTCAATCAGAGGTTCATGGTAGGATTTAGTAGGCTTGGGAAACCACTATATAACCTAACCAAAAAAGAGAAGAAATGGGAATGGGGTGAGACAGAACAAAAAGTATATGATAATATCAGAACCCAGCTGACATCAGCTCTAATACTGGTTGACTTTAACCCAACTCAAAAGACAAAGATTGAAACAGATGCCTCCAAATATGGATGCTCCCGCATACTGTTACCACAATGCAAAGATGGAAAATGGAGGCCAGTGTCTTGTTAATTCAAGATAATGATTGTAACTGATATGGGTACTCGGTTATTAGTTTTGTCTTATGTTTTCTTTCAGGTATCACTTTGATACTTGGTTTGTTTTAAGTATGATTTGATACTTAGTTTTGGTTTATGTTTTGTTTTAAGTATCGTTTTGATACTTGGTTTGTTTTACCAAAAAGTATCACTTGATACCTTTGATTAGTTTCGTTCATGCTAGACTTGAACAGATTTGTGTATTTAAAGACCACCTGTTTCTACAATGGAAAAGGCAGACTTCAACAGACAGTATTTCAATATACTTGTTTGAACAATTACTTCTTTGTTCCTCAGTACACCTTTGAATCTCCTTTAGTTCTCAGCTCTCGCCTCCTCTCTGTTAGAGCATGCCACCTGCCGACTATCGTACCTTTTACATGAAACGTGACTAGCCCCTTGCATACACGTTACATTTTTTTAACCTCAGCAAGTCCTTAAGAACCTGTCTCTGGATATAGGCCTGATCAACCTGTCAATATCAACCTCAGAACACTAGAGGAGAGAAGTGGCAGAATCACGGCACATTCAGCTTTGTCTCAGAACTAACATATAGTCATTGATAACCAGGAGTGGGAAGCAAATACCAAGGCAAGACCTGACGAGAAAGGAACAACCCTGGGGCTCTGCTAAGGAGCGGGGAGAACCTGCAAACACGGAAGACATAGAGCCTCCAGGAGAATTCCTTTCTACTGCAGCAAAGAAGCCTTTTTTTGAACCTCCGATCGTACCCAAATCCAGTAGCGAATCAAATATGGCTAGTACAGGAGGAGGATCTTCAGGAGGAGGAAAATCTCATGCTTGGCCTGAAGAAGAGGAAGTACCCACAGCATTTGAACTCTCAAAGCTCAAACTCCACCTTCCAGCGAAGTTAACAGGAGAAGGAAATGACCTCAAACCTGAAGCCTTTGATCGGTGGGCAACAGAACTCACATACTACCTTCTCCTACTAGGGAAAGATGTCGAAGACCCTACATCTGGACTATACATTGGATTATTCTGCGCAGGAAAGCCAACCGATATATACCACCAATCCTATAAGGAATATGGCGGAAATGTAAGATTGAGAGGATCTACTGTTCTCAATCACCTAAAAGGCCGATTCCAATCCTCTATCACAAACGACTCCTGATACAACAAATTCAACCAGCTCCACCATGTTAATGGAATGCACGTCAAAAGAATCAAAGACATAGCTATGGATCTCCTGATGTATAAGAACCGAATGAAGAAAGGAAGCATCTCCAACTACATCCCTAAGCAACCATTCTATGATGCCTGCATCCTATGCTCTGGTGAGAGGTAGAGCCACTCGAGGAAGAGGACGATGATATATTAGTAATAATTGTAAGGGCAGAACAAAAGGACACCATCCTCCTTGAAGCCAAGGCATACAAGACACAGACATCCTCTAGCAGTAATAGGCAACCATTACACAATCCCTCCAACTACTCTGAAGATGATACCCCTAGGGTTTTGAAAAAGAAAATCAAATCCTCCAAAGAATCGAGATGACAGATGGGAGAATGTTTTGAATGGGGAAAAATCGGACATATGGCAAAGAACTGTCCTACAAAGAAAGAAAAATGAAAGGTGATTAGGCAAGAGGTATTGGCCCATAATATTGAGAGTGATAGTGATGATGCCCAACCCAGCGAATATGATGAGATCCATATCGGATATATCGATGTGGAATGCAACAGTGTCCGATCTCCCACTACATTTAAAGCACACACTGCCCTAGAAGGTACTATTCCAATCAATGGCAAGAGGGCTCGAGTCCTATTCGACACTAGTACAATTGGAAGAGACATGATCAGCAATGACTTCGTCTGTCCATGGTCTCCAACTTGAGACCTTAACGAGCCCACACCAGTCAATATGGCAATAAATGGATGATGATCCACAAGCTATAAAACTTGTAGCACAACTATCCGACTCAGTTCTGCCATCCTACCCCCTCAGGTGATGCTAGTTGGAAACCTAGCCAAATACCATACCTTGATAGGAATGCCATTCCTGAACTGCCACAAAAGCTATAATCAGATGTGGAGAATCAACCATCGATTTCCGAGATAAGAAGGTCAGAGTCCCATGCAAACCAACAAGCAGCGAGTACTGAGCTGCAGTCTGTGAAGCCGCTGCCCAACTCCGATAGGATGAGTACTCTGATGTTTTCCCTGATCAAATCCCCAAAGAACTACGACCTGTGAGGGAAGTGAACCACCACATCTGCCTTCGAGACCCCTCTAAACCTAAAAACCAACCTACCTACTCCATCCCTGATGCATACAAAAACCCACTATATGACTTGATAAACCAGTAATAAAGAAGAGGAGTCATCTACCGAGTGGAAGCACGAGGTGCCGCACCTATGTTTGTCCAACCCAAAGCAGATAGTAAAAGAATCTGCCCTCTAGTTGACCTCAAACTACAGAATGAAAACACAGTTATGGACAGTTCTGCTATCCCAAACCCAACCCAAATCCTAAATGCGGTTGGACAGCCTAGATTCCGAAGCAAGATTGACCTAAGTGATAGCTACTTCCAGACAAGATTAGATCTACAAAGCGAATGCTATAACAGTTTCAAAATACTATTTGGAAGTTTCATTAGCTAAGTTATGTTACAAGGTGATATGAATGTGCCCGCCACCTTTATGCAAATTATAGAAAACCTCCTAATCAAATATCTCCACAATTTTATATGGGTTTACATGGGCAATATCCTCAGTTTCTCAAACTCCGAAATGGAACATGCCTATCATATAGGTTTGGTTTATACCAGACTAAGGGAAGCTAAGTTCTACGCTAGAGGAAACAAATCAATCCTCTTTGCCGACACACTCGATATCCTAGAATATGTGATAGATAATGAAGGAATACATGTAGCACCCGTAAAGATATTCTGTTTAACAGAATGGACAACACCTTAAAATTACAAAGAAGTCATGAGATTCTTAGGACTAGTCAACTATATCTCCCAGTTTCTACCACACAACACCACTGTGACAGTACCACTTACAGACCTTACTGGCAATATGGAATTTGTCTGAACCCATACTAATGGCCAAGCCTTTACCAGCATTACGGAATTAATTAAGAATGCCGATATTATACGGCCTATCAACTACAGTAAACCAGACCCGATAGGGCAGATTACTGATGCATCAGATATTGGAGTTGGAGTATGGGTTGGACAAGGAGCTTCACATGAAATGGGAAGACTGGCAGCATTACACAGCAGGAAGTTTACTAATTCACAGATGAACTATGGAACTACACACAAGGAAGCCCTTGCAGTGATTGATACTCTTGCCACTTTCAACCACATCCTGATGGGCAATACCTTCACCATTATTACCAATCACCAACATCTCACTAATTTTAGGATGGAAAAGGTCCCTAGAAGGAGAAGAACACGATAGATAGGAGAAATCAGCAAATATGATGCAAAAACCATCTATACTCCTGGAAGAACCAACTATTTAGCTGATGCCCTCTCCCGCCTATATGAGAACCAAGAGCTCACGGACCCTCCTCTTGTTTATGACCATACAAAACAAAGCGAAGATAGCCCTGACAACACCTCCTATGAACAAGAACCATGGTTGGCTACCGCCAGTACTGCCTCTCCCTTCAATCCTTTCGATTCCACCACATAGAGAGCTGCTGGAACAGAACGAGGAACAGATATCGCTGACGAGTGGAACAATGATTGCACCCTCCACAGCACACCTCCTCACGTGCTTGAACAAACCAGATTCCACTAGTCCCACGGTTACCTTGATACTTGCCCCTTTCACCAGACTGAAATTAAATTTGGCAACAGATACAAACAACCATACTATAAGTGTATTGAAGATTCTAATGATACTAGCTTCGACACTGCAGAAGAAGAAGAACAAGAACAACAACAGATGATGGACGACATTAATGACGGATTGATTCAACCTCTCCTTACTCTTAATCCAGCTCCCAGATGACACTAAGATCTTGAACAACTCGAAGAAGCAGCATCCTACATGAATACAATATCCGATTAGTACCCCCCACAGTTAGTACCACCATCCTCATCCTCCATAATCGATTTACGACCGCTATACGGTGGACCCTTACAAGTATACCACAATGAAACCATAGTTTCTGTCATGCCTCCTACAATTTCTGAGCATCGCCGACAGCTGAATGAAACCTTTGATGATGAAGAAGACCATATCGAACTGACAAGAGGATCCCTCATTGTGGATGAACGAGATGTTAGATCAACCACAGAGGAATTAACCTCTTCTTTCCAAAGCCAGATGATAGCTGAATACCGCCATGACTCAATCTATTTCAAAGCTATGGATAGCTCCAGATATGGAGATCTCGCCTCCTACAACACATCCAATGGAATGGTCTCTACCAGCACCCATTATTCTCTTTCCCAAGAGTTCGAAGGCGAGACAACCAGC
>NW_003298755.1:752046-765870 GCF_000151645.1 Tuber melanosporum
CTCCGCTGTACATCAGAAATCTTTACTGGCCTGAAATGAGAAAGGATATCCGCGATTTCGTCAAACAATGTGAACTCTGCTGGGCAAATAAGGAACAAACACTACTCCCAGAAGGAAAAGTGCAGACCCTTCAGTTACCTTGCCAAATATTCAAATCCTGCGCTATCGATTCCGCATGGCCATTCAACGAGTCCACCGGTTATGACACTGTCTTGGTAGTTGTTGATCAATTTTCCAGATACACATGGCTGATATCAATGAAAGTCACCAACTTCTCTAAAGACACGTAGAATAACCTCCAGCGATTCCTATTCACCCCCCATGGATACCCATTAACTATTGTCAGTGATGCTGATTCCCGTTTCACCGCCATGTTCTGGAAATAAACCTTGACCTCCCTTGGAATCAATGATATTATGGCTGCTCCTAGACAACATGAGACTAATGGCCTAGTAAAACAAAAGATCCATGAAGTCAAGACCAGAATTAGGAACATGATCAATGAATGACAGACGAGCTGGGAACCAGTCCTCACTTAGCTTGCCGTATATAGTAATGCAGGATATTCAGACTCCTTCAGAATGTCTCCATACAAGGCAATTTGCGGCTGCCAATACCCTCTCCTACCTACAACCCTATTGAGGAATTCCTCAATCCCCGCCTCTGATGACTATGTAAACCACCATCAAGCTATCCAGAATGCTGCCTTCCAAGCTGTTAAGGCTGCCCAATTCTGCAATACCACTACTGCTCAAAAGCGATAGTGCAAACATGTTCCTCTTCCACTAGGTGATATGCTTATGATACATGGAAACATGTTTATTACCAACGTTGGACGCAGTAAGAAACTACAACCCTGGTGGCAAGAACATTTCAAGGTCTTATCCTTTGATGAGCATACAGAACACTACACTGTCCAGATAGATGGACGCATGTACTACCGCAATACTGCCAGTTTTCACGCCTCTGCTATTAAGCTGTTGTACCTAAATGATGATATCAAGTTCCCTGGAAGAATCCTCTCTCAACCCACACCTATCATTATTAACAAGAAGGATGAAGGGGAAGTTGAAGAAATCTGAGACCACCACCTTTGGCATGAAAGTGATCAGCTCCTAGTTAAACAAAAAGGATACCCAACGAGCGAAAACAGCTGAGAACCACTAGAAGGACTGGAGCATGCCATGGATATGGTAAACGAATAGTGGAAAGACAACATGCCAAAAGAAAGCGCTCCCATCAACGATAAATTACATCGCAATGTGCTGCACACCAATGATGCCAGAAACCGAGTAATGGCAGATGGAACTCGAAGCTAGTATTGCATTTTGGGCACCACACGTTGAGTCAGAATTCGAAAGCAGGGATGAGGAAAATCAGGCTATGGAGCAGGCTTTCAACAACCTTATCTGATCACTATCCACTATCTGAATACCATAACGATATCAAAATATATGAAACTCATTGTGAGGCAGGGATAATAGATTGTTGGACTACTGTTGAACCACGATGTTATCCAACTTGAAGACTACTTTGCCATCCTCTGGGTAGACTACTGTCCTGATTGCAATAACTCTTGGGTAGATGTACAGCATGAATCTGGTATTCGTGACTACTATGATCTGCATTTCTTGGAGTCTTAATGTATTCTTAAGATTTTCTCTTGTCCCTCCCTGGTGTGACACTTATGATGAAGAACCTATAGTGGAAATTGAATCTTTTAGTTTCTCAGACTCCGCTTTTGATGAAACAGTTGTTTTGTTTTGGGGAATGTAACCAGTATGGGTACTCAGGTATTAGTTTTGTTTTATGTTTTGTTTTAAGTATCACTTTGATACTTGGTTTGTTTTAAGTATTATTTGATACTTAGTTTTATTTTATGTTTTGTTTTAAGCACCGATTTGATACTTGGTTTGTTTTGCCAAAAAGTATCACTTGATACCTTTGATTAGCTTCATTCATGCTTGACATGAACAGCTTTGTGTATTTAAAGGCCACATGATTTCACGATGGAAAAGGCAGACTTCGACAGACAGTATTTCAATATACATGGTTGAATAGCTACTTCTTTGTTCCCCAGTATGCCTTTGAATCTCCTTTAGTTCTCCACTCTCACCTCATCTCTGGTAGAGCAGGCCACCTACCAACTATGATACCTTTTACTGATAATGTGACTAGCACCTTGCGAACACGTTACAATGACTACAGTGAAATGTAACAACGATATTGCCAACAAAGAACTATTGGCAATAGTTCAAGTACTGATGCAATGGAGGAGATATGTACTGAACAATAACTATCCGGTCTGAGTTCTTATAGACCACAAGAATCTGGTCCTCTTCATAACCATAAAGGAATTGAATGATAGTCAGATACGATGGATAGAACATCTCAGCAAATACAACTTCAAAATCAAATACCAACCCTGAAAAGAGAGTCAAAAGCTAGATGCTCCCACATGAATCTCAAGTGACCAACAACAAAGCAAAGATTATTAAAAAATAAAACCGAAAACATGAATCCTATAACTTAAAGCTTTCTTCAAGACACTGGAACTTAACGAACCCATCTTAAATGAAAAAAACACAATCAGGAAGGTAAACAAAGAAGACAAACTGATCAAAAGAAGAAGAAAAGCATTGGAAGAAGGAAAATAGACAATGATAGGAATCATACTGGGTTTATGCCTGTGGAAGGTTAGAAATATGTGGTATGACGGAAAGCAAAGAATTCAGTAAGAAGAAAAAATAAAGACAAGCATTATACGACAACATCATGATATTCGAACTGCAGGACACAGAGAAATGGCCAAAGTGACAGAATTTATTATGTGGTTATTCTATTGGTCAGGACTGTGTGAGGATGTTAAAGGTTATGTCAAAAATTGCGACATATGCCAATGGATGAAAACTGCTAAACATGCAGCTTATGAACAACTGAAATCAAACAAGGTTTCCAAATGACCTGGGAAAACAATTACTATGGATTTTATCAAAGAAACACCTCCATCAGACAGGTATGAAAGTATCGTAGTTGTGGTAGATCACCTGATTAAAATGGGTCCTTTCATTCTATTTAAAAAGAATATAGATCCAAGATACCATGTTGGGACATTCTTCCAAGAGGTCTTCCAACTGGATGGACTTCTGCGCACTCTATCATTACATATCGAGGAACACTATTCCCATCAGGACTGCAGAAAAAGATAACTGGAGAAATGGGAATACAAAATAGGCTAAATAAGGCATTTCATCGGCAGACTGACGGATAAACATAACCTGTAAATGCAATACTCAGGCAATACTTACAGGGCTATGTCAATTATTGATATGATGAGTAGTATATGCTTTTATCAATCTCTCAGTTGGTATACAACAACTGGAAAAAAGAAATGATATGCACGACATGTTTCTTTTCGAATTACGGATAACATCAGAAAAGCTAAGCTACAAATCATATGACTAGTGGCCTGAGAGCAGATAAAAAGATATGCAAAAACAACACAAAAGGTTACTACACAAAATGAGTCAATATTATGATTAGTTGGGTATCGCACATGGCTCAATTGTGAGTCATGGGAGGTGTATTAGTGAGTATGCCCTTCAAGTATGTCTTGCAGACATGCCTTACGCATGTGATTTATATTGTGCACATGACCTCTTTATGACGTCATGGGCTTTACACATGTGACCCCTCAGGATCATATGACTTGTTTATTGTATTATGATCGGTTTATCAGTTTTCGCACATGACCTTGCTACAAGGTCATGGGATTTGAGCATCTAACCACTCTGGTCATATGAATAGTCTGTTGTGATTTCGTTTCGTGCATGGGACTACTTTGGGTCACCTGACTGGGGACAGGAAGAGCACTATATAAGCAGACTGGTACCGCCAAGGAGAATCGACTCTTCACACCTTGTTCTAATTACCTTTCCTTGTCCGTGCTGTCGCGTCACCTCGGAGTATTTCTATTGCACCCACCATGGTCTTTGATACCTTGGATTGTGGGGGAGATATCTGAGTTTGCTTAGTAGTTCCTGGAGGTCTTGGTATTGAGTTCTACCTGTGAAGGTGGTTGTGTAGTGGATTACTTGTTTGCTTCTCGTTTGATTACCTGCTGGTTATCACAGGATGCTGGCGCTTCGAGGTCTTCATCATGGTCGCTTACAAGCCCCTTGGGGTAAAATGTCTTCTACTTCATGTTCATCGTCTACTTACAGGTTTCGTATTCGATTGCTGGAATAGCACATTGTGATTAAGGGGATCACCTGATATGTTCTTTGGGCCAGATCATGTTGGTTGGGTTTCAATAGAGTCATTAGATCTCTTGATGCAAAACGCCCTAGAGATAGACTGATGACTTTTCCAAGTTTCAACTTGTTGTACTGGCTGCATCATTCCTCACTTGGCAGGGCAGTACCCACTCGACCCTTCCTTGTTACACATTTGTTTCTACTGTTGGAGTCCTATAATGTTGTTTATCACGGTTGCCTTGGAGCTTTTGTCCTTGCTGCATTTATGGTGATTCAGTCAGGTGTCTCCTCCTTGCCAAGGTGGTAATGGCTTTGACCCTGCAAAATCTTACCTCCTGGTGAGGTTGTTTATTATAGCCTGTGGTAGTGTGGGATCATAGGTGACCGGACACTTGTATTGTCTGTGTGTTTACCTGATTCTGTTGTGGATCGTGGTTGGTGGCTTCACCAATTACAAGAGGAGCAGACCTGCTGTTTATCTGCTTCTGTTGGCTCGCCCTCCCCCTTCATGTCTTGTCAGTTGGGGGTTCCTCTTGCCCAATCTTTGATTTGTACCTTGTACCAGACCTGTGGGGCTCGCTTTGGCTGGTTCTGCTTATCTTTTCCTGACTTGGTTGAACTTCAGTTTGGCTGGGCTGGATGATGTAGCTGGTGCCAATGCCTTCAGGTATTAGTGCTGCCTTCTTTCCGGTTCCCAGCTATGGCTGATAGGCCCCTCAGTTACATGTTGTCGGAGGTTAGGGTTCTGTTCGTGTGGCTAAAAGCAGTAGCTACCTGATAGGGCTAGGTAGAAGCTGTCCTGAGGCTGTTGGACAGTTGATCTGTCTGAGGGACTGAGGGGGCTGGATTGGCTCTGTGGTACCTGGTATGTGGGGCTTAGGAGGGGCTAACTGAGGGGAGAGATACACCTGCAAGTAGTGGTTGGACTAGTGTCAGGTTGGACGGGAGCTAATTAAGCATTTCCACTCTGGCTTGGGCTGTTGAGCAAAGCTGCTAAGTGCTGTAAAGCTCCCTGATGGACCGGCTGCATTGACTGCCACCTGGGCGGATAGTGGGATTTGCCCACCTGGTTGAACTTATTTGAATCTTGCAGGTCAGGTTTTGTGAGGTTTGTTTGGTTTCTTTGGTTTGGTTCCGGCTATGGAGTGAGGGGGCAAGGCTCCATGAGTGGGAGATAGGCCCTACTGGCCGTTTTGGTCTGTTACTACCTCTATGTATTTCTTTTGTTTGTTATTTTCCTTTAGTTTACGGGTAGCAGGTACAGGTCCTCCTCACCAGTATGCCCTTCGGAGATGACTGGCAAAGTGGGTTCATAGAGTCAATGGCCTAGCATACCAGTGCATGAGTTAGACATGTTGGTTGCCTCCTCCCTGCCATTATGCCACCTGTATTGTCAAATAGTTTTTGGGATTTTCTACTATAGTGGAGGCTTTGCCGGATGGTATTCAGACCGGCTAGTAGTGATTTTATATTTTGGATGAATGAGGAACCCGGGTGGGTCTGCCTTTTGTTCGGTGTTGACTTAGTTAGCTTATGATTAGTAGTAAACTAGTTGGCCATATCCCTGTGCCGGTAGGGGCTTATCGTATGATAGTATTGGTGGTATGAGTTTACATAAAATTAGATTGAATTCTAAGTCCTTTCCTCATCCTTCTTTCACCTATGTCGGAGAGTGAAGATTCTGTGGTGGCTAATCAGAGCCATTGATTTCTATCTCACAATGGGCTTCAAGTCTTTAACTTGGATCACCTTTTTGAGCATTGTTGTTAATCCCTCCTCTTACATTTGCTAGAAGCCTCAGTCTCCTTCTACTTATCTTTACTGTTGTTCACCAAAGTTCCCTTCTCATGGTCACAATGGCTAAGAGAGCCTCTGCCTCCTCCACCACGTCGGCTCTGAGCTTATCAGTAGTTCTTTGTCATACTATTGAGAAGAACCTTGCACTGGCGGTCAAGTCTCTTGCCTTAGGCATCCCGTCTCTGTCCTTTCTTTGTGATTTCCTCAAATTGAGAAAGAGATATCTACCTAGTCTGCTGACCTTACATGTGAACGCTCTCTTAATTGCAGATATCTTATGATGCTTGCAGCATCAGCATCCACGGTTATTACCTCTTTGCCTGTCCTCTCATTCGCTTCAGTTACTGCTGTGGCGCCTGTTGTAGGGTGTAGGGTAGACCCTAAGCATTCTCAGGAACAAGCAGAGAAGCTCCCACCAGGGAATATTGCACTGGCGGTTATCCTGGTACTGCCTGCAGCTACCATTGTAGGTTATGGTATGGGAGTACCAGGTCTTGATTCGTCGGGTGCAGTTGAAGTGCATGCTCCCATTATTGGTGGGGTGGATCCTGGTATAGTAAGACCAGCTACTGTAACATCATTCCCTTCATGGGTGAAGCTGCCAGAGTCCTTTGTAGCAGAACCAATAGCTGGTAGGGGTAATGCCTCTGGTGGTATCCCCCCTTTGGTGGTCAGTGGTGATAGAGGTGGCCTGTCAAGTCCTACTACTAGACCTGCACCTGGTGCTGGAAGGAAGAAGAGACACAAGAAGAGCCATGTCAAACAAGACCAGTCCTCACCTGTGCCACCTGTCTTTGACTCGAAACAGACATTATCTTTGCCTCTTCACTATCGCTAACAGGCTGCTATGGAGTCCATAGTAGGTTCACCACCTGTGGAGGAAGCTGGAGAGGTGGAGGAGGAGTTGTGTTCTTAGGTATGTTTAGCCAGCAGTCGACAGCTTGAGGACTACATTATCCAAGCTGCTTTGCCTGGGCTTTCACACTGCGCTGCTACTGTGGCGCTCCCCGGACTCTCTATGACTATTCGTACCCCTTCAGCTAGGAAGCTCTGGCCCTATAAGATAGCTTTCCTGCAGGTCTACTAGTATTGACTTTGGGTGTTTCTTTTGTGCTGCGACTGGGGAAGGGTACTGTAGTTGGTAGGGGTGTCTCGAGATCATTGAGTGTGTGTGCTCAGGTGGGTTTCTACAGTGGAGGACGTTTTTATTGAATCACCTTCCGGTGGCAGTAGTGGATTTTTGTATTTTGTATGAATAACTTGGATGGCAGATCAGCAGGACTAAGGAGGACTTTCTTTACTGTTGATGACTTTGTATTTAGTGTTCGTGTTGGGAAATGGTACGGGTATGTATTAGGTACAGGGTTCAAGGTTTAGTTAGTTTGTAGTTACTAGTATCCGGGTTGTGTTAACCTGTGGGCCCAGACCTAGGGCTCTTCATATGCTAGTATTAGCAGTATAAGTTTAAATAAAATTACATTGAATTTAAGGAATTTTTCTCATCTGTGCATTCATTCCACCTTCGTACTGAGTTTCTACATCTACCATGATCCATTTCAGAGCACAGTTATCTCAGTTCGCACGGTATTCTGGTGATTGTGGGTTGTCATATGATTGACTGATTGTCAACTTGTTTGGGCCTTGTTTCCTCGTCTACTGATTTTCTTATGATGCTGGCATTTTGAGCTATTCATCACAGTCACATATGAGCTCCTCTCAGTATAATATCTTCAGTAGCCTGTAAATTGTCTACTGGCAGGTTTTGTGCTCAATTGAGGGGATCGAACAGTGTATTTGGGGAGAACATCCGTGTTATTCTTGGTATCAGCTCATATTTCTGTTGGGCTTTAACGGAATCCTTAGTTCACGCAATAAAAAATACCTATTGATTCACTTGATAACTGTCCAATGTCTCAATGCATTGTACTGGCTGCATCGTTCCTCTGATGGCTGGGGGGGTACTTACTCAGCTCATTCTTATTACAATCTGTTTCTACGGTTGGAATCCTATGATATCGTTTATAATAATTCCCTTGGATTTTTGTCCTTGTGGCACTTACAGTGGTTCAGTCAGACATCTCCTAATCACTTCAGTTGGGATGGCTTTGATCCTGAACCTTTTACCCTCAGGGAGGCATTTCATTGCTGCTTGTGGTAGTGTGAGATGATTGGCTACCAGACATCTGCATTGTCTGTGCATTGGAGTAGTTCAGTTGTAGACTGTTGTTGGCAGCTTCACTCATCGCAAGTAGGGCCTATGTTTTGTTTATCTACTTCTGTTCGGTCACACTCCCCCTTCCTGTCACTTCTGTTGGGGGTCCTTCTTGCCTATACTTTGGTCTGTGCCTTTTGCTGGACCTGGGGGACTTGATTCAGCTAACTCGACTTTACCTTTTCCAGGCTCTATTAGACCTTAGTTTGGCTAGGTCCGATGGGGTGGCTGGTGCCTGTGCCTTCAGGTATTGGTACTGCCTCCTTTGTAGCTCCCAACTGTGGCTGATAGGTCTCTCTCAGCTATCTGTGGTTGTAGTTGGGACTCTGTTGATGTGTCCAAGTCCAGTGGCTGCCCAATAGGATCAGGTATTGGCTGTCCTGTGGCTATCAGATGGCTGATCTGTCTGAGGAGCTTAGGAGGCATGAAGGGTCCTGTGATGTGCAGTATGTGGAGCTTGAGGGGGGGCTGATTAAGGGGTGAGAGGTACCTCTGAGCACCAGTCAGAACTGGGTTAGGTTGGGCAAGGTCTAATTATGTGCTTCAGGCATGCTGGGCTCTGAAGCTGAAGATACTGAGTGCTGTAAAGCTATCAGATAGACCGCTGGGTTGATGGCCACCTGTGCGGATAGCACGTTATGATGAGCTAGTTGTACTTGTTTGAGTCTTGTGTGCTGGAATTTGAAATGTTTGTGTGATTTCATTAGTTTGGCTATGGGTATGGCAGGAGGGGAGATGGCACCAAGGGTGGGAGATAGGCCCCACTGAGCGTTTTAGTCTGTTACCACCTCTATGTATTTTATTTGTTTATGGGTTTTTTGTTTGAGGAACAGGCAGCAGGTACAGGTCCTCCAAACTGGTTCACTCTTTGAAGGAAACTTGTAAAATACGTTCATAGAGTCGACAGCTGGCTATCTGAGCATGTGAGGTAGACATATCAGTTACCTCCTCTGTGCCATTGTATTACTTGTAGGTTTAGATTGTTTTTGGCTTTCTTTTGTGGCGGTTATAGGTTGTGGGACGGTAGTGTTTTATGTTTTTTGGATCAGGAGCCTGGTCAGGTTACTGTTTTGTTTGTCTTTACCTACCATTAGTCCTGGTTGGCTTCATACCAGAGAGGCTATCGACTTGTACCAGAGAATGCGCTGGGGTGTTTGATGGTCTTTTAATTTGTTTCTGTGCAGGTATGACTTGGAGATAGTAGGTGCGGGGCTGTAGATTTAGTTAGCTCGGAGTTAGTGGTATCCCAGTTAGCAGTATCCTGGTCTGGGCCGGGGCTCATTGTATGCTAGTATTGGTGGTATGAGTTTAAATAAAATTTGATTAAATTCTAAGAACTTTGCTCCTCCTTGCCTTCTGTCCACCTTGGTAGTATTCCTTTTGCATCTACAATGGAGTTCTTTGTCTTTGATTCTGGGGCAGATATCTGAGTTGGCTCCATAGTTCCTGGGGCCCTTGGTGTTGAGTTCTTTCTGTGTTGGTACTTGCGTTAAGGATTACTTAGTTGTACTGTTTCATCAACTTCTAGTTATCTCAAGCTACTGGTCCTTCCAAGTCTTCATTAAGGCCACTTGCAAGCTCCTTTAAGTAAAATGTCTTAGACTTCCTGTCTAACATCTACTCACAGGTTTTGCATTCAATTAGAGTGATTGAACATTGTATTTGGGAGATCATCCAAGTCGTTCTTTGGGCCAGTTATTGTATCTTGTTGGGCTTTAACAGAGTGCTTAGTTCTTATAATACGAAACACACTTGGGTTCACTTGATAACCATCTCATATCTCAAGTCGTTGTACCAGCTACATCATTCCTCCTGCGGTGGGTCAGCGCCTGCCCTGCCCCTCATGATTACTACAGGTTTTGATAGTTAGAATTCAAGAATGTTGTTTATCACTGTTCTACTCTAATTTCATACCAGTGGCATTTATGGTGGTTTAGTTCGGTGTCTCCTTTCCACCTGAGTGGGAATAGCTTTGACCCTGAAAACCTTTACCCTCCGGTGTAGCTTTTATAGGTGTCTGGGCTGGTGTAGAATGATTGGCTACCAGACAGTTTGGTTGTCTTTGTGTTGATATGGTTCGGTGCTAGATTGTGGTTAGTGGCATCACCCATACTAAGTGAGACATATCTTCCATTTGTCTACTTCTGTTTGTTCGTCCTCACCCTTCCTGTAATGTCTGTTAGGGGTACCTCTTGCCTGTTGTTTGGTCTGTGCCTTCTGTCAGACCTGTGAGACTGTCCTTGAATAGTACTGCCAGACTCTTTCCTGACTTGACTAGACTATGGTTTTGCAGGGCTAGATGATGTGGCTGGTGCCTGTGTATTTGAGTATTAGTGTTGCCCCTTTGTTGCTTCCAGCTGAGGCTGGTGGGTCCCACTTGGCTACACAGTGTTGAGGGATTGGAACTCCCTCAGTATGGCCAAGAGCATTGGCTGCCAGTTCCAGTCAGCTATAGGCTATCTTAGAGCTATCGGAGGGTTGATTTCTCTGAGTAGCTGAGGAGGCTGCATGGATCCTGTGGAGTGTAGCTTGTAAGGTTTGGGGGGAGCTGGCTCATGGGGGAGAGGCACCCACGAGTACTAGTTAGACCGGTGTCATGTTGGGCGAGGTCTAATTTGGTGTTTCTGTCCAACTGGGCTGTTAAGGTGAAGCTGCTGAGTGCTGTAAAGATCCCTGATGGACAGGCAGGTTGAGGGCCACCTGTGCAGATAGTGGGTTGTGACTACCTGGTTGGACTTGTTTGTATCTTGTACGCTGGGCTTTGTTTAGTTTGTTTGGTTTCTTTGGTTTAACTACAGCTATGGCAGGAGTAGGTGTAGTACCATGAGTCGGAGATAGGCCCTAAAGACCACTTTGGTCTGTTATTACCTCTATGTATTTCCTTTGTTTATGACATTTGTTTATGACACAGCCAGCAGGTACAGGTCCACCTCATTAGTACTCTCTTCAGAGGTAACTTGAAAAGTGGGTTCATAGGGTCAATGGCCTGGAATGGGGGCAGAAGGATGTAAATATGTTGGTCACCTACTCTCCGCCATTGTGTCGCCTGTAGGTTTAGATTGTTTGTTGGTATTCTTTTATGGTGGATATGTGTTGAGGGATGGTGTTCAGACTGGGTGGTAGTATTTTATATTTTTTGGATGTGGAACCTGGTTGTGTTCATCTTTTATTCGGCTTTAACTATACTTAGTGCCAGTTAGCTTCATACCAGAGGGGCTACAGACTTGGACTAGAGAGGGTGCAGGGTTGTTTGATACATTTGTAATTAATTTCCTTGCAGGTTGACATGGGGATGGTAGGTGTAGTGCTGTAGACCTATATAGCACGGTGTTAGTAGTATATCTGTTAGGGTAATCCCTCTGCCAGTGTGGGCTCATCATATTCCAGTATTGGCAGTATGAGTTTTAATAAAATTACATTCAATTCTAAGTTCATTTCCTACTTATTACTATAATGAATAGAAAACACCTTTACCCTTTTTATAATTATTAGGACCTTTATGATTATTATGACAACAAGACTTTAAATGAGATTGTATTAGAGAAAGCTCATAATAGGCATTACAGGTAGAAGACAAAGGTCTTGTACGATCAGTAATATAGGCATAAGCCTAAGAGCTATCATACAGAAGAGGAAGAAGAGAGTAGAAGACAATTATGGTTCTCTATTGCTAAGAACTAACTATCTACAGGAAGATAGGTACAACAAAACCCTTATCAGGTAAACTTGATAACCAAATTCCATTACTCTAATCAAGGCCAGTCTGATGTCAAAATGAACTAAATGAAACAAAATATAAGAAAACAATTGTTTGTGTTCACTATTTAGGAAATATTCAATTGAAGTATAGTAACAACATATCTCTGCATTGACATAACAAAAATACAAAAAATAAATAAATATAGACAACCCCAAAATGGAATCCTGACATCTGCCTTAAAATCCTCCACCAACCTTGTTACTTGGCAGAACACATAGGCACCGACTATCTAATAGGCCTTATTAGACTATATTGCCAGCAGGATTTCTCTGGCTATGCATGCTCTCAGAGTCCTTCACATAACTTCCTGAAATTTTCTCAGTAACTGGTTATATCCTTCACAGGAGAGAAACTTACATATTCCTCAGCATCCGAATTGACTTCAACGATGACATGAGACAATATTTCCACTTCCCACAACTGCTTTAAAGGTGGTATTTCAATATGATACACTGTGTTATTTGATGCTTCATTTACTTCAGCATCTTCAGCTCTTAGCCTATTAGTTATTAACATACTCTCTTTGACTGAACTAACAACTATGTTGGCAGAGAGAGATTTCCACTAAAAATGACCTAGCTTTCCACATCACGTGTACCAGATTTGTGTTTCTCCCTGATCTAGCAGCATAGATAGGATATTCTTATGAACGTCAGTGTGTTCAGAATTCTATTACTTGTGTGATGTATAAGAAGATGATCAGGAGTACTTAGAGTTGGTCTTATATGATATATTTTCTTTCAGTTTTAGTTATTTACTTGAGCTTAATAACCTCTCCTCACTCTTGCCCTGAGTTTCACCATCATTCTTGATAATAATCTCGCTCAAAGAGATATTGTCTTGCGGGACATCACCTGTCATTTGAAAAAGGTCCAAATATTCGAACACGTTGATTGGATAGGATATTTTCTGACCCCAGATATTCTGTAGTTAGGATATCAGTGTCATTCCAATCTTGTACTTAAAGATTGTAGGGTCTGTTTAGTCCAATTAAATGATCAGATCCAATATCCAAGTATATGTACTGGACTTCTTGCCCAACCTTTACTTACAGTTTTGTCAACTTGCATAGAGCACAGTCCTGATCTACTTGGGTACCGAAACTTGGCATTAACGGTTTTATGAATTCTTCACTTGTACCAAACTCCTAGTTGGGATTAAATAGCATCCCTACCAGGTGTGAACTATGTTCACTGATATACTGTTGTTGGCTGATTTACCAAGTTTTGGCAGTACCTTTAAGAAGAGTGATATGAATGTGAATTTGGTCAATATCCTACATGACTGATTCTTAGAAGTGCATGAACTTGATTTCCAGATCACTTAAAAACAGCTTTTTGTTGGTGGTATCTCCCTTGAAACCAGTTAGATTAGGGAATTTTTTGGGCTTCTGGGTTTTATTACGTCGAGAGTTAGTAGCACTATTGGACTTAAGAGCCCCTAGTTGTCCTCTTAGTAGTGACAAAGCCCATTGTAACTTGTGGGCCCATCAGTCATAGCTTCTCTTCTTTTTCTCAGACCAGGTGGCTTTTACATTTTTAAGAATTCTGAAGAATAAGGTATGGAGTCAGCATCTCCGTTATTGCTGCTACTAGAAGAACTAGAATCACCTGTATTGTTACATGTCTCAACATTTCTTCCACGTGGGAGTTCCTCTCTGCCACTGCTAGTATTTCTACCATAGCCTCTAAATTGTCTATTATATTCATCAAAGAAGTCCTCCTTATCCTGTTGTCGGTCTTCTTCGGCTATTATCTGATGGATTTGCGAGTCGGCACTCAGAAGGGAACTGGAAGACG